>NW_015090898.1:633591-639261 GCF_001431845.1 Calidris pugnax
GGTGCTGGGGGGGGGGGGTGTGTCTCCTGGGGAGGACACCCAGGGGCAGGGTTTGTGGTGGCCCAGGCGGGAGGGGGCTTGTCGAGGCGGGGGGGCGTCTGTTCTGCCTCCTGGGTGCCCGGCTCTGGGAGCGAGGGGAGCCCGATGGCTTCTTGGCTACCGGGGGAATCGGGAGAGCAGCCGCCCCGGCCGGAGCCCCGGGACTGCCCTGTCCGGGGGGGCCCCTGGGGGAGCGCAGATGAAGGGAGCACCCCGGGGTTTCTGCTGGGAAAGATTGCCTGCTGTTTGTGGCGGTGACGTGCTGTGTTTTGCAGAGCTGTGGATGTCGCTGGAGGAGCACCAAGATGCGTTAGAGCTCATCATGAGCAAATACAGAAAGCAGATGTTGCAGCTTTTGCAAGGGAGAAAAGGTGAAGATGCAGAACCGGTCTTGGAAGTTCATCAGGCTAATTCTGTGGTAAGGGGGGCTGGGGACGGAAGAGGGATCAAGACCCCTCTTCCCTGTCTCTTCCTTGCTTCATACAATCCTTGTTTCCGTCCATGGAGCGTCTCTGCTCCAAAATAGGTTTTCTGAAACTCTTGTCTCTCTATGCTGCTGTTTCTTTCTCTATTCCTTTTACAGCCCACAGGTTGTAACAGTTGTCACAGAGGACACTGAAAAGCATAACCCTTTCATGGCCCAGGTGAAGGCTTGTCCTTTATGCACTAGGAGATAAATTCCCTGGGTTAAACTGAATGCACATGATTCTCTACAGTAAAATCAAAGACATCAGTTATTATTGTTCCTGTTCAGTAATTGTAACAAAGGGAGAAGAACCTCTGTGAGCAGCAGGATGTTTAGTTCTTATGAAATCACCACTCCAGATGTTTTTAGATCTGGATACTCTGTGCAATGGCCTGGAAGTGTCCCTTCATTCATGTTGGTGCAGTGACTTCAGAACTCTTAAGGTGTTGCTACTGATCATTGCTGCCTGTTTCACCTTTGGGTGTCTAATGACAATATAATACCATTGAATTTTTGTTTAAGGTTTATGAGTGACGTTAGTAATTTGTTAGAATGCATTTTATGTGATTAGAGAACAGCACGCTGGTTCAACCTAGTGACATCTCATATCTTGTTTTTTAATTGGAATAACGTGTATCTTTGCACTGGTATGAGGCAACACATTAGCCCCCTGAAGTTAAGGAGTGTAGCAGTGTCTTGCTTCCAGTGCTTGCTTAGGTGTGTGAATTACTCTGCTGAATGAGACTTAATGTCTGAACAAAACTCCTAACATTATTCTCTGGCACTGCTTTTGCTCCATTGTAATGGCATGAAAACATAAAGCTGAAGAGATCCTGGAGGAAGCTTTGATGGAATGTACCTGGACTGTCTCAGTATCTAGGCAAAATCTGTGCTTCAGATTAAGTTCATGAGTTTTTTCCTACGTACCACTTGGAGAATAGTAACAGCCTTTTGATACTTTTTAAAAAGCTATATTCTCATTATAACCACTTCTCTGTTTAGGAAAAAAAAACCCACATTTTTTTTTTCTTCCCAGATTAAGTTATCTAAGTCTTTCTTGTTCCTCCAGCTCTCTGCTAGGTGCTCTAATTTGTTTGCATATTTTCTGAATAATGGAATTCAAAACTGAATTCTCTGCTCTGGTGTAACGTTTACGTTCAGAGGCAGTGGATTAACTACTGACACTTAGAGAAAAGAAACTCCACCCTGTAACATTATCTGATATTTCCCAACATTTTTATGTTTATGTTAAAATTCTTCAAAAGCTTCCAAATTCTTGTCTTGCTCCTTCTTGTCAATTACTGACATTTTTGTGTTTGCATATTTGAGTTCTACCCTAAATACTTCAAATATTTCGAAAGTGAGTGTTTTTCAAACAGGAATTGTTGCTACATTACATGTTGGAGTTTTACACTGGTCATTGTATGTGTGTTTCTGGGCTTCAGTAAAACCCATCTTCCAAAGGATTAGAGCTATATCTAGACAGATTCTGTAAAAACTGCCTTGGAAGGCCCTGTCTTATTTTACTTTCCTTCCTTGGCTTCTTTCTGAGATGATGCTGTTTACTTCACACTGTTACTTAGTCTTGAAATCTCATTTGCTTTTATATTTAGTGTTCTTATAAATTCAGGGTCAGGCTTTTCTAATAAACAATATAAAATTTGCTGCATACTAATCACAGCTAACACTAATTCACAGTAACTTCAATCTGTTGTGTCAGTCCTTGTCACACGTGAGATTATTTCTGTTTTAGTAAGGAAGGGTGCCTTATCTTGCTGACTGATATAATTCTAATTGCTGTTTCACCGATAACTGATGATAATGGACAATAAGGTACATGTTTTCATCTTTAAATATTATTCAAGTTAAACAGGATTGCACGTGCTTGGGAGGAAAGGTTTAGCATTCAAAGTAGGAAAAATAATCCAAAATCAAGAAAATGAAAGTAATTGATTATTACTGCTGCTTTCGCCTGAGCATATTGAATATACTACTTTTATGTCTTTCAGGAAATTGCAAGTGAAATAGACAGAATATGTGAGATGGGAGAGGTGATGAGAAAAGCTATCCAAGTTGATGATGATGAGTTCTTCAAAGTTCAGGAGAAATTAGCTCAGTTGGAGGTAAGAACAGACACAGTTACGAAGGGTAGATGAAGCTTTGGGAGCCTCTAGATTTACTCTGGGAGTAAGACTTACTTTGGGAGCCTCTTAGACTTTCTATGTTTGCATGTGTCAAAGATTTATGAGAATCAAACATTTGGGGGTGGGGTCAGGAAAAGCAGGCGATCTGTTTATTTTCAAGTTCTTGGTGTTTGTATTATATAAACAAAGCCAGAAGCAAAAGATAAGCTTTAAATGATGTGGTTCCCTTCTTGCTAGCGCTGTATTAATGCTTGTTACAAAATCAGTGTTTTACTTAGCTGTGAAGGAGTGGGGCTACTTAAAGATTATAATCATTTAATTGTGAATTAGCTCATTTCTATTTCAGCAAAAATGTTGATTTTGCAGCTTGAAAACAAAGAGCTGCGTGAACTATTGTCAATCAGCAAGGAATCTTTTGAGGTGGGAAGAGAAGATCTGCCCGACTGTGAAGCTTAGGCCACAAAATAACCTTATCTCCAAATCTCGACTTCAGAGACTATTATGAAATTACCCTACAAGGATGGGGGTTTGATTTGTTTTCAGGTGTTTTCCTTGTTTGTTTGTTTTATCTTTCCAAATGTGTGGGCTGTTTTCTCTGCATTTTTCTGAAATTACATACTCTTGATGGCAGAGGCTTCCGATGTGGCTCCGTCTTGGTAATCGCAGTGTACAGATGCTTAACAATGAAGTACTTGATGTTTACTCCCTTGTGATAGTTCATTTCCTCTCCTGTTTGTTATTTTTTTATGAGCTTTAGTTAATAATTCCAACTGTGCAGGTGGCACTTAAATCCACCCTGTCAGTAGCTAGAGAACGTAATACAGGCTGTGATGATTTTATTTGATAGAAGGAGTAAGAGATTATTCAAAAACTACGTTGGAAATGGTAGGTACACATTTTGCTCTGCTTGCAGAGCTTTCGTTTTGCTCTGAAGAGCTGAGGCTCCGTGTCCAGCGGGGATAAGGTACGAGACAACCATGGGGAAGCAGATGTAGAGAACAGCAGAGCACTTCAAGTAGTAAATCACAAAAGGAGGATGCTTTACCTTGATTTAGGGGTGAAACTCGGAGTAGATGACCCTTTCTCACCTGTACAGCTTTGAAGGACGCTGTGTATCTAATGTTTTCCCATAGGCAGCCCTGTTGGGTTTTCATAGAATCATAGAATCATTCAGGTTGGAAAAGACCCTTGGGATCATCGAGTCCAACCATCTACCCTACTCTACAAAGTCCTCCCCTGCACCATATCCCTCAGTTTTACCAATGCTCCAGGGGGTGTGGGTGAGGGTGAGCTCTGATCTGTGCTCAGACCAGTGTGGAGCAGCCCATCCGGGTCCAGATCTGCCTCAAAACTAAGCTAGAACCACCGTGTAGACAGGGTTCTAATGTTACATCACAGGTAAGTCTAGTGACAAATGTCACGTAGCTATTGCAGAATCTTGCGCTGAGTGAAACAAGAGCTGCAGTCCTGTAGGGATTTATCAACATTGTGGTATTTTTAACAACACTTTTATATAAAAGATTTCTGTCTTTCTTACCTGTGATCAAAAAATAATCCTCCAAGAGCAGTAAACATCTCGTTTTCAAGATTGGTTTAAATTTTTATGCTACTTTTTCCCAAGTGATGATTTTGATAGACGCAGGTGGTGATTTACGTTCCTGTGCTTAATAAGAGACGTTTTCTTGCAACAACTTGAAATGTCGAGCAAGACTGTTTGGCAGTGATAAGGGATTTCTGCACAGGAGTCCTCTTGTATACGATCCTTTTCTATTAGAAATTGTTTGAGAGGGAATAAAAAACCCCAACGGACGGCGTTTTCTCAAGTGTGTTGTGTTCTGGGGATCCCGGGGGTCACTCTGTCTGTCCTGGGGGTGCCCAAGCCCTTCCCAACCCTGCTGCTTGGTGCCTTGCCTCAGTGAAAAATTACTATGACCAAAAATGTTGCATTTTACCCCTTTTAAATTAACATCATTGGAAAGGCCAGTGACGCTCTGGTTTTACCCTCCCGGAGTAGGTGAATGTTCTTCAGAAACTGGAAACTAATAAGCAGTTGCTTTGACTGATGAGTTGATTATTCATTAGTAGTGGGCCCTAATTTCACTGAATTTTAGAGTTGGAAGGGACCATAGAGATCATCTAGTTCAACTCCCCTGCTGAAGCAGGATTGCCTAGAGCTAGAGCATGTTACTCAGGAGCATCCTGTTACTCAGGATGGCACCCAGGTGGGTCTTGAAAATCTCCAGAGAAGGGGACTCCACAACCTCCCTGGGCAGCCTGTTCCAGGGTTCTGTCACCCTCACCATGAAGAAGTTTCTCCTCATATTTGAGTGGAACCTCTTATGTTCCAACTTGAGCCCATTGCCCCGGGATCCCGGGGGTCACTCTGTCTGTCCTGGGGGTGCCCAAGCCCTTCCCAACCCTGCTGCTTGGTGCCTTGCCTCAGTGAAAAATTACTATGACCAAAAATGTTGCGTTTTACCCCTTTTAAATTAACATCATTGGAAAGGCCAGTGACGCTCTGGTTTTACCCTCCCGGAGTAGGTGAATGTTCTTCAGAAACTGGAAACTAATAAGCAGTTGCTTTGACTGATGAGTTGATTATTCATTAGTAGTGGGCCCTAATTTCACTGAATTTTAGAGTTGGAAGGGACCATAGAGATCATCTAGTTCAACTCCCCTGCTGAAGCAGGATTGCCTAGAGCTAGAGCATGTTACTCAGGAGCATCCAGGCGGGTCTTGAAAATCTCCAAGGAAGGGGACTCCACAACCTCCCTGGGCAGCCTGTTCCAGGGCTCTGTCACCCTCACCGTGAAGAAGTTTCTCCTCATATTTGAGTGGAACCCTTTATGTTCCAACTTGTGCCCATTTTCCCTCGTCCTCTCACTGGGAACCACTGAAAAGAATTTGGCTCCCTCCTCCTTCAAAACTCCCTTGAGATACTTGTAGGCATTGATAATGTCTCCCCTCAGCCTTCTCTTCTCCAGACTAAAGAGTCCCAGCTCTCTCAGTCTCTCCTCATAA
>NW_015090898.1:640357-661640 GCF_001431845.1 Calidris pugnax
CGGGCGGCTACTCCCTCCACGGGGCCTGCCCTGACCCCTGGTCGGGAAGCGCCTGCGCCCGCTGTGGCTTCCCCCCCTCCGCCTCCCCGCTACGCCTTTGCGCTGTCATAGCGTAGGCCTTGGCCCTGGGCCGGCCGCCCCCCGTCGCCGGCGGCCCCCGCTCCAGCGCCGCCGGCCGCGGCCGCTGGCACCGCCCCTCGGCCGGGTCCGCCGCCCCGCTCCGCGGCCACCATCTTGCTGCAGGGCCGGCGCTGGCCCAGCCGCAGGCCCCGGCGGAAGGCCTGCTGCGAGTCTGCCGCTCTGGGGCCCGCTCTCTGGCGTCTGCAGTAACACCCAGCGCAGGGCTCCTTCCCGAGGCCCAGGCCTGGTAAAAGAAACCGGATTTTTCGGATTATCATTTTGGTTTTTTTTTTAAAAAATGATTCCATGTGATACGCGTCTTCACAGACGCCCTTGGAAGTTGTGTAACTTCTTTTGTTTTCCTATGGATTTTTTTTTATTTTTTAAGTAAAAGCAGCTTCACTAATCTGGTGAACGTTACTAGCTGATCTCGTAGCTGCCATGTATTGTTCGGGAGGCTCAAGAGCGAGCGGTCAGCACTGCTTTCCAGTATTCATCTGAAATGCTACGCAAGAGCTTTATCTCCATGTAACATCTAATAGCTGTGTTGTGCATGCATACCGAAAATATAAAGCATTAGTTTTATTAAATTTCATCTTAGTCACGTCAGAGAAGGCTATTTCTAGAAGCATATGTTTTAATCCAGTAAAATGCCTGTTCTCCCAGTTGCCTCTCTTTGTGAAGAGAATGGTAACCAAAGCAGTGTAATCCAGCAGGTTCTACTGTTAGGCTTCTAGAGATGGTTTCCAGCTGTGAACAGTTTTATGTGAGTTACTGTCATTTAGCAAAATCTGCGCCTGAAAGACTTCAAGAACAGGACTTGTAGAGCTCTTCCCTGCCTTTTCATTAATCCTTTCAGCTGTAAATATACAAATGTAGAACCCAGTGTGACTTGGGAGCTGGGCAGCTGCTTAGGCTGTTTACAGTTAGGAGGAGTATTTATAGTAGCTGAATTAAAAAGTAGTAATTTGAGGCAGGTATGCACAGTAGAGTTCTTTGGTTTTGTTTTTTTGTTTTACTTGAGTTGTGCTTGCTTGACAGCCCTATTTTTTATAATTACTTAAGTGTAGTAAACCAATCTTGTTATCAAATTGAATTGACTTTTAAGGGAAAAGCTTATCCCTTATTCCATTACCTGACAAAATTAGTTTTAGTCATCTTTGGGCAGAAGAGGTGTTTTGATTATTCTATAGTCTGTGCACAGAAAAATGAGAAATGTAATATGATACAAGTTACAGCTCTTGTAGAACTCTAATAATATTAGTCTAATTAGATAAGGGAGAAGTACACAAATAAGAAGTGTCTCTGTGCAGTTCCTATGGTACAGTGAACGCCTCCTTCACTTCTCCTGAACTTGGTTTGGGGGATGCTCATTTGAGATGTGAAATGCTGTCCAAAAAATAGTACTATCCTGAAAGAGGTCATGGTAACAGTTGCCTGAATGTAATGCGGATGTATGTGAAAAGTCTAGTGATCCTGTTATTTTTGCACTAGCTTTGTGTCTTCTATTTTTTTTTAATTTTTTTTTGAATTGAATCTTTCACTGCAAACCTTTCATACCAGATCCCGATTTGTGCAGCCCTGAACCAGTTTCTTACCTAGTCTCATTCATATATGTGTAGTGGTCTGACAAGAAAACTTTTGTCAGCAGAAAGTTTTTCAGAGTAGTGACTAAAGGAAGATCCTTCATCTGGAGGAGAAGTCATTGAAATACATACTTCTGTGAAAAATGGGTGATGAGTTTGCATCCAGCCATTGTGTCCTTTTGGGGTTTAGAGTTCTTACTTGTCATAGCTGACTGCAGTCAGCATTTTCACTGTGATGAGAGTTAAATGTCTTTGCATTCATGTTTCAGTCACTTAAGTTGAATTTTTCAAGTTCACTAAAGGGAATTCAAAGCTCAGTGTAAATTGTGAAGTTCCCTTTCCCACCATAGTGGAGAAATAGGCTTTGTCCATGTTTTTGCTCATTTGGTGTGGGACTTGACGAGTGACTATGATATGGAAGTTCATTCATGGGTTCATAGCTGCATCTTAGTGGCTTTTGTCCACAAAAATGTTACCACTTTTTTTTCCCCCCTGTATATGTACTGAGTTAGCAACAAACTCAAATCAACACTTGGTTTTATTTCTTAAAAAAAAAAAAAGCTGCTGTTTCTCTAATGTTTCAGTCTGTGTAGAACAGATGTACAACATCTCTACATATAAGTGAGAAATATGTTTATTTGTATACAAAGCTAAAGGTGCTTCAGGTATTGCTAGTCCTTGACTTCCTTTTGGAAGAAAAATGGTCAGGAAGTTCTAATTCCCACACACACATAAACCCTATTGCTACTCCAAAGGTCTGTGCAAGCACTTACTAATTAAATTCTGAGATGGCACCCATATAAAATTACTGGTAGGAGGACTAAGATTTGCATTAACTGATGTTGCTGTTCATCAAAATGAAGTTGCTCTTTTAATTGTACAAATTGGGACCTTTCCTGAAATGCCTAACTGCATCTGAAGAGTTTAAAATTGGAAATACCATATCAATGGCTTGGAGTTTCTTGGAAAACAAAACTGAAAATTGGGATGCCAAATATATGTGAAAAACAGTCTTTCCTAGCGTGGATCAAACCTACAGTATTTAGATAGAGGAAATGGACGTGTTTGTAGGAACATCTATGACTAATGGATAATTTATTTTTTAAGGTGATACTTAAGTGTGTCTCTTTCCTTTCTCCAGTATGAAGTGGAACAGAACAGAATTTACCACCTGAAACTGCTGCTTCAAGTTCAGATCAGGAAAAGAATATACCACATCGTAACAACAACTCAAGACCAAAGAAGAGGAAACTTAACACTGAAGATACAAGGCTTGATCTGAAACAAGAAGTTTGTGCCTACTCAACAGCTTCAAAAGAGCACGTCCCGACGCTGCTAATAGTCTTTGTTTTCTCCAGTGCTGTATTGAAACTGCCCAGGGCAGCAGCGCTTGTTCTCTATTAGCTTGATAGATCACGTTCTCTTGCTTTCTTTTTCTCTTTTTTCTCTCTTTCTCTCTTCCTTTCTATCTTTCTTTTTTTCTTTTTTTTAAATAATAGCAGTCTTCATCCTTAGAAACTCGTGCTGAAACAGAAGAATCGGCTAATACTACTGAAAGTGCAATATTTGAATATCACTGCGAGGTTGGTACATATGTTATAAAGAGTTATATACATTTCTAAACTTAAGCAAGTTGTCAATAGAGGTTGTGAGTTTTGTTAGGGCTTTTTTTTTTAGCAGTTATTTGCTGTTATGTTGGTTTAGTAGCAGTATGATAGCAGTATTGATACCTGCAATATTGTTCTATTTAACAATACAATGCTAGACAGCTGGTAATTAATGTTTCTCTCCTGCAGTAACAGTAATGTTGTAGTTCCAACCCACCCCACCCCCACCCCCCCTTTTTTTTTTTCTTCTTCTTCAAATAACCTCTGTTTAGTCATCTTTAAACCTTACTGCACAGTTTGTTTTTCTTCCTCTGAGTATGTGTGCTGGTGGGGTTCACAGTTGTTACTCTTGTGAACAGACAGGTCAGCTGTTGGAAGTGGACAGCACAGACAGGTAGTCATCATGATACAGTATATAACTGTGTTATTGCAGGTCCAAGCAAGTATTGTTTGTACATTCATAGTTTATTACCAGAAATTTCTTAAAGTTTTATGACAGCATTCCTGGTCATACATATAAATGGACTTTGTGTTTGATTTTTTGTTATGCTCTAACATTATGCTTGAACAGGTCTAGAATACAACAAGCATTTGGAAAAGCTGCCAATATTATCATATCTCTTTCTCTCTACAGCAGATCTTAGTGCCACCGTGAGGAGTGTATTTTGTTTGCATTTAAATTGTCAGGCTTTAGATGATTAATGATGAGCTCTTTGTGCCATACTACTAATACTCCTTTAAACTCAAACTGTTCAAATGGTATCATGCAATGGTAGTCTTTGAGCAAGAGATTACAGCAGTGTGGTTTTCTAATCCTAAAACAGGCTATTCTGAACTTGATTTTTAGGTAGATTTTTGTCCTTTTCTGTATGTGATTTACCTTTACTTAATGTCTGTGGCACAGGTGTGTGTGTTTGTGTACTTACCTTGTATCAGAGATGTGATGTGGCCATTTTGGAAACGACTCACAAAAAGCATTTGTTACACTGATTTGAGCTTTCAGAATGGGTTAATGGTCTTGCCTGTTCTCCTGGGAAAAGGTATAATAATGTATAATTTTCCCTTTTCCCAGCCAACCTACTTCCAGGACCAATTTATTTTTGAAAATTATTTCAAACTCTAGGATGGGTTAAAATCACACACTTCAACTGTTGCCTTTGCACAAAGACATCTTCTTGTGCATGGAATGTCCTGGGGGTTGCCTTCCTCAAAAGATGAGAGTTCATATACTGGAGTGGTGCTCTTTGATTGCTTTTAAACTGATTTCCAAACAGCATAATGAGACATGCCATAATGATACCTTTTTATACCTCGAGTAACCTGATGTCTGTGTTGGAAAATGGTCATTCTTTTTACCCTAAGTTAAACATATGTTTTATCTCCAATGAACATATTGCTGACTAACTTTGAATCTCTTCTGCTTGATGCAACAAGAAAGCAGAGAACAGATACAGTCTCACTCTGTTTCCAAAACAAATATGTTAAAAACTGCAGCAAGCAAAACTCTTCAATACTGTATTTTAAGATTCATATTGACGGGGGAGGGGGGAGGGTTGCCTCAGTAGTCTTTTTTAATGAAAGTGTTTGTTGAGGTATAATACATTTAAACTGATTTAATTGCTAACCTCTAAATGGAAATGGCTTGCTTTAAAAATGAGACTTGCACGTCGAGCTGCCAATGAGTTAGTAAAGGGACTTGTGAATATTTCAAGATTGAGTCTGTGCCTTGAAAAGAAAAGAGACAACGCCTCCCTCCCCCCACCCCCCAAAAAAAAGTAGTTTTAAAGGCTGTAAGTTAATTCAGCAGTTCATGACAGCTTTAACTTTCTTATTCTAATGCTGTTTTCAAGTTTTCTTAGTTTCTGTAGTGCTTGATCTCCTATGCCACAGAAACATTAGTTTAATTCTGGGTATTTATTCTATAACCGCAAAAATGTTTAAATACCTAAACCCGTTTTTTTAGTATGAAAGACTGAACAGACAGGGGACAAACTTTGCAGGGTTGTGAACCTAGTTCTGTTGGTTCATAACCATTGCATTTTCATAATTACCTGTTTTAATTTGGAAGAGAATTTTAGGTATTTTCAGGCTCTGATGTGAAACAGCGAATGTGGGAGTACTTGGAGGTATAATACTGAAGAAAGTCAGAAGTGTGTTTTGGTCTAAACAAGCTTTATTTTGGGGGTGTGTTTCTGGGCTATTTTATATACGTTGGCTGCCTGAATTTTAAGGATTATTGTTTTACAGAAGCTTGACTGCTTTGATGTTCTTACTCAGTTTTAAAAATGGTTGGAGTTTGCTTGTTACAGTAACTTGTACAAGCGCATTGTGTTTGTTATTCTGTTCTGTGGACATGAAGAAAGGAAACTTTAATTTTAAGTGGTGCTTTCTGTGTTTGCCCACGCCACCATCCTTTCTTTTAAACAGATGAGCTTTGATCCAAACCTGCTCCACAACAATGGACACAACGGGTACCCCAATGGTACTTCGGCAGCACTGCGTGAGACTGGGGTTATAGAAAAACTGCTGACCTCGTATGGATTCATTCAGTGTTCAGAACGACAAGCCAGACTGTTCTTCCACTGCTCACAGTACAATGGCAACTTACAGGAGCTCAAAGTAGGAGGTAATTGGGCAACTTTCAGAGCTTCTCGACTGCGCGAAAACAAGTCTCTTTCACTTGCTGTAGAAAATCCTTTTGCCTTGTGGCATGAACAGATGCACACTGTTGGTTCTGATGAGCTAAAGAAACAATTGAATTAAAAAATCTACCACTCCTGATGAGAGACCTTTACAGCACTAAAGCTTTGTACAGCTTATATTAATTCAATTGTGGCCATTCTGGAAAAGGTCTGGTATTAGGTCAAATTTGTGTAACTGAGATGGAAGCAAGTGCTTAAACTCTGGAATGATATACCTCATGTACGCTATTTCTTTTTTTCTAATATTAGTTTGAGGATGGACTGTTGTTTTTCAGAATGGGGAGGCTGCTACTTCATGCTACTAATCAGTGTGTCAGTGAAGTTTCTGAACTGTTTAATGGTGTATGTTACGTTGTCTGAACTTCAGTGTGAAGCCTGCTTTATAGTGAGTGTGGGGGGGAACTATTGAGGGGCCAAACCATTACAATAGAATAGTTCATTAGCAACAAGAGTGAATATGCAGGATAACCAGAGAAGTATTTGCAAATAGTGTCCTTCCCTGGTAACAAAAGCACCAGAGTTTTACTTTGTAGTGTCCTTTCTTGGTAACAAAAGCACCAGAGTTTTACTTTGTGGTGTTTGGCTACAAGCAATGAATTATGAAATGTAACAATTCGGTGATTTTTTAAAAAAACCCAAACCAACAAAGCAAACACAAAGCTCTGTAACCCATTATCATCTTTGATTGTCTTGCAGACGACGTTGAGTTTGAAGTGTCTTCTGATCGCCGAACTGGAAAACCTATTGCTATTAAATTGGTGAAGATAAAACCAGAAATATTACCTGAAGAACGAATAAATGGACAAGTTAGTGCCTCTTTTCTATAGATGCATAATTTCCATCCTTTGCTCCAGTACCAAAGGCTAGATTCATGTAGCATGCATAGTAACTACATACAGTATTCAGTTACACTGAAAGATACTTCTCTTGTTCTGGTAAAAATTCAGAGGTCCAGTTTGAGCTCTTACTGAGCTCCAAACAGTCCTTACAGTCAACGGGTGTTCTGTAAGATTGAAACTGCAGCATGGCATTCCCTGTCCCTGAGTGTATAGTAGAGGATACTGAGATTCATTTTGTATTCAACAATGCTGCTCCTGAAATGACTAGCAATGGATTTTTTTTTTGACTGGTAGGTTGTGTGCGCTGTTCCTCACAATTTAGAGAGTAAATCTCCAGCTGCCCCGGGTCAGAGTCCAACAGGGAGTGTATGCTACGAACGTAATGGGGTAAAGCTTATGTATTTTACTTGAACTCTTCACTGATCCATCACTGTGCTCTATGAGCAAAAAAAAATTGATGCAATTTAATGTAGACATTTGACACGGCTAAGAACTGTAGTTCTTGGCCAGAAAAAAAAAGCATGCTTTGGTAATTGCTACAAACAGAAATGTTAGCTTGCTTGCTTTTATCTATGGAGAACTTTATATAGAGCCAAATAATTGTTTTTATCTTTTAAAACTTAATGAAGCTGGGTTATGTAATGTTCATGTGTCCCTATCTTGAACTTTTGAAGTTTAGAAATTGACGTTTAAAGATAGCCACGTACAAACCTTTCAACTTAAGTTGCTTGTTACAGACTCATCAAAACAGCACTATGGAAAAAAGAATGTTTCTGCATGCCATGTTTGACCATTTTTGATTTTCTCACTAGATTAATTTCTTTAATAGCAAACACTGCTATTAAACAAAACTGTGATAATATTTCTTTGGAACAGCTATTATGCAAATAGACTAATATTAGTAAATGTTAATTTACAGGAAGTATTTTACTTGACTTACACCCCAGAGGACGTTGAAGGAAACGTACAGCTGGAAACAGGAGATAAAATAAACTTTGTAATTGATACAAACAAACAGTAAGTTGGTATTGCTTTTGCAAATTCATACTTTGTTTTAGTAGGCAGGCAGCAATTCATGCCTGTTCCGAGAACTGAAATGACATTATGAAATATAATCTTATTTTTTGCTCCAGTTTTGAGTTGTTTCAGGTTTCCTCTGTTTATTTTTTTTCCCCTCCAGTACTGGTGCTGTAAGTGCTCGTAACATTATGTTATTAAAAAAGAAACAAGCCCGTTGTCAAGGAGTAGTCTGTGCCATGAAAGTAAGTGATGCTTTAGCTTTAAAGTTCCTTTTGAAAATGAAATGCTATTCTGGAAACTGATGTTATAAGTAATGTATTTAGGGTTTTAAGAGCTATTAACAGTTTGGAGCTGGGGGTGTTAAACTGGGTGAAACAATTTAAACAGCTAATCTTTGATAGCAATACTTCCTTAACAAAGGAAGTCTTGTCTACTTCTGTTTGTATATTTCTTGTGGTAATCTGTTAGCTGTGTGCACTCATAAGTCTGTTATACTGATGTGTCATAGTTTTTCATTGTGTTTGATAGGACCTGTAAAGTTTTGTCTTGGTATGCTAAGAGAATAGGCAATTTATTAAACACTTTTTTCTGTTCTTAGGAAGCCTTTGGATTTATTGAGAGGGGTGATGTCGTGAAGGAGATATTCTTTCACTATAGTGAATTTAAAGGTGACCTAGAAGCCTTACAGCCTGGTGATGATGTGGAGTTTACAATCAAAGACAGAAATGTAAGACGAAATCCAGTAAAAACTGAAGACAAGATCGTAGGGCGTAACTGGACAGCTATCTGTTTTCTTAAATTCACTTGTAAAAAAGAAGAAAAAGGGGGTGGAGGGAAGTTAATCGGAAAACATCTGCTACCTGACCTCTTCTGTATGGGTGTTTAACTGATTTTGTGCTTTTAGGGTAAAGAAGTTGCAACAGATGTTAGACTGCTGCCTCAAGGAACTGTCATTTTTGAAGATATCAGCATTGAACATTTTGAAGGAACTGTAACCAAAGTAATTCCGAAAGTACCCAGCAAAAACCAGGTGAATTTCAGTATTTACTTTAATTTATATGAAATGTTGTGTTGATTGTGTTGAATTCCAGTCAAACAGTACATTTATATGAAATGTTGTATTGATTGTGTTGAATTCCAGTCAAACAGTACAATTTGTTCCCCTTTGCCTGTAACAGTGATGCATAAGCATTTTGCCAGAGTAAAGGAGTAAACTTGCACTTAACCTCTAACAACTGACAGTAGCAGTCACAGTATGCTCTTTTTCTAAAGATTATAAAAAGCAAGAATTAGGGTAGTGGTACATTGGGGAGTGTGTGTTTTCTTAAATGTTTCAAATACTTTCCATTGAATTTTGTGGGTTTAGGATATATCTTTAAGGCAAAAGCATAGGGAAAAGGGGAGAAAATACTAGCTGGAATAAGCCTGATCTGTGGATTCCTGTGAGCATTAACAGTTAATGAGGTTTTTGAGGAAAACTTGGCTTTGAGGACAGAGTATACACAAGCACTTCCTTTAAGGTTTTAGATGAGTCTGCATTGTTGTTTTGGGAAGGTTTGGGGTCAGGTTTTTTGTGTGTTTTGAACACTTAATAAGAAAGACACTTCCTTTTAGAAGTGTTCCAAGCGTGGTTATAATTTCAGTCTTGAAATAGTCTTAATGTCTTTGGCAAGAACTGCTTGGTGCTTAAAAAAACCCAACAACCACAATCAAACGGCAAAAACCACAACAAAACTGAAAACCAAACAAAAAACCCCAACCACTACTACCACCAAAAACTACCTTACATTTGGCTATGGACTGTGAATTACAGATTAGGAGTGGTATAAATTAGGGGTAGTGGTCTGAGTCTCACAGCTGTTTGGTGCCATCCGTACTTGTGTTAGCATTAGTATTTTGCCAGTTATTGTGTCTGCAGAGTGATGTAGGTGAACTAACTTTTCCTGTTTGGTTTTCTGTCTGCCAGAGCGATCCGTTACCTGGCCGCATCAAAGTTGATTTTGTGATTCCTAAAGAACTTCCATTTGGAGACAAAGATACAAAATCCAAGGTGACCTTGCTGGAAAGTGACCACGTTCGATTCAATATTTCAACAGACAGACGTGACAAACTGGAACGAGCCACCAATATTGAGGTTCTCCCCAATACTTTCCAGTTTACTAATGAAACTAGGGAAATGGCAAGTATCTATCTTTAAAATTTTTACTCTTGAGGGGAAATGAAAGTAAAACGGGGTGTGTGTGTGTGTGTCTTAATGATTTAATGTGAAAATCACTAATGTCTTCCATTGCCTTTTTCAAAATCCAGTCCTCAGATGTACAAGGTTTATAGGATCTGAATGACAATGCAAAGATACTTTCTACCTTTAGGGACATTCTTCTTGCGTTGTCATTCAGATCCTATAAACCTTCCCTGAGACTCGCTAAAGGCTCTGTAGTAACAGTTGAACTGAGTATGTTCATGAGCTCAATACCTCTGGCACGATCTGGTACTGGTTCTTACCAACTTGAGTAATGAACTCTTTCAGAAAGTTTAAGGAGGCTTTTTCTTAAACAGCAGTCAGGGTGAGAAGTGGATTTGTCATTCACCATTCCGTTTCTAGTAGTTACCAGGAAGGCCACTAAAATATTCCAAAACACAATTACCGTAATATGCATCAATGGATATGGTGGTCTTAACAAACTTCTTTTAGAAGCTTAGAAAGCTTTTTAATTTCTTCATTTGTGTCTGGAAGCCTGATGGGTTTTCTCTTCCCTTCAACCACTGGTTTTGTTTCCTTTTTATGTAGGTTCTTGTACGTTTCTTGTGTGTCTGTGTCTATGTATATATTTATATAGATGATCATCGAATCATAGAATGGTTTGGGTTGTTATGTATATATTATATATTTATATAGATGATCATAGAATCATAGAATGGTTTGGGTTGGAAGGGACCTCAAAAATCATCAAGTTCCAACTCCCTTACCATGGGCAGGGACACCTCCCACTAGAGCAGGTTGCCCAAAGCCCCATCCAGCCTGGCCTTGAACCCCTCCAGGGATGGGGCAGCCACAACTTCCCTGGGCAACCTGTTCCAGTGTCTCACCACCCTCAGAGTAAAAAATTTCTTCCTGAGATCTAATCTGAATCTTTTTTCTTCCAATTTAAAACCGTTTCCCCTTGTCCTATCATTACCCTTCCTGACAAAGAGTCCCTCCCCAGCTCTTCTATAGGCTCCCTTCAGGTATTGAAAGGCTGCTATAAGGTCTCCCCGGAGCCTTCTCTTCTCCAGGCTGAACAATATCAGATGCATTCATCAGATCATGATGCATGTATTTGTAGGGTTGTAGAGTTGCAGAGTTGCCACCTTCAAGACTGTGTTTTCAGTGTAGTAGTGATGTCAGGTTCTTTGACTGTAGTCCTTTGTGTTAATGGCTTAAATTAATCTTTTCCACTTGATAACAATTTAAGTAGAGAAACCAGGCAAGCACGGCTTGTTTGCCTTTCAGGTTGACCACAGCCACCAGCACCGCAGTTTGCGAGGAAGGGAGAAGTGTATTTGTAGGGTTCAGCCCTTGTTTTGGGATCGTTACATTGCATCCATCAGATCATGATGCGTGTATTTGTAGAGTTGTAGAGTTGCCCCCTTCAAGACTGTGTTTTCAGTGTAGTAGTGATGTCAGGTTCTTTGACTGTAGTCCTTTGTGTTAATGGCTTAAATTAATCTTTTCCACTTGATAACAATTTAAGTAGAGAAACCAGGCAAGCACGGCTTGTTTGCCTTTCAGGTTGACCACAGCCACCAGCACCGCAGTTTGCGAGGAAGGGAGAAGTGTATTTGTAGGGTTCAGCCCTTGTTTTGGGATCGTTACGTTCTCCACAGAGAGATGTGGAGAACCTGCAGACAGACGTCACGTACTGGTAGTAAAACTGTAATTGTGCATTTGACTCTTTTCAGGGTGTGATTGCCGCAATGAGAGATGGCTTTGGCTTCATTAAATGTGTGGACCGGGACGCTCGCATGTTCTTTCACTTCAGTGAAATTATGGATGGAAATCAACTCCATATTTCCGATGAAGTGGAGTTCACCGTTGTTCCTGTAAGTGAGATTAATACTTTTCCTTTAAAAGGTAAGATTTCACAGATATGTGCAGTCTGTCTAAAATCTGATCAATCTTGTTTTTCAGGATATGTTGTCTGCCCAAAGAAATCATGCTATAAGGATTAAAAAACTTCCAAAGGGCACGGTTTCTTTCCACACCCAATCAGATCACCGTTTTGTGGGCACTATAGACAAAGAAGCCACTCCAGCCAAAGCCACTAGCCCAAATAAAGGCAAAGAGAAGGTAATGCTGCTCTTCTGCTTTTGAAGGACCTGTTGTGTGTTCCCAGCTTTGGAGAATGAAGTTGCTTCCTTAGAATCTACAGTGCAACTTCTTAAAGTGCTGTTTATCCTGTATGAATGTGGACTACATTGAATAGCTAATGACAGCAGTCAGTGAAATTAACTTGTGTGGAACCAGATAATAAAAGCATCGTTAGTGATCATGGTGTTGAGGATAATTTCCAAGAACTTAATGCAAAGCTTCTTTCTGCTTCCTACAATATATGATAGAATTGGTTAAAATTTAATTTCTAGGGCTGGAGGAAAACCTCTGTTGTTTTGTCATGCTGTTTTAAACATTACCAGAATAATTAAACTTCCATTCAATACTGAACTGGAAGTGGTGGTAATACTTTCTTTCCTTTGAAAATATTGTCTAATATCATTTAAAGCTTCTTACTCAGAGTTGATGGCTTTGTTGTGTTTTTCACCAGTTAACAAGCAGTTACTGAAAAACCACTGGGGCTCAAATGAGTTTGGGCTTGAATTGTTTGTAGTAAACTTGTTTGTTTACAAATAAGACACCTATTGCTGAATTCTGATGTCTTGTTTTTAGGAAGCTGAGGATGGAATAATTGTTTATGATGACTGTGGAGTAAAATTGACCATTCCTTACCAGGCCAAGGATGTGGAAGGATCTGGTAATCCCCAGATAGGAGATAAGGTAATATAACTAAGTATACCATTAGGAAATATTTTTCTATGTATTGTGAGATGTGAGCTTTTTTTTTTGCCTTGTTACTGGATTTGTTCCCCCTTTTGGAACAAATGAAGGCTAAGACGTGTGTAAAGTCAGCCATTTCTTCTGTCCTAGGTTTGAGTAAAGGCTAAGACATGTGCGTAATGTCAGCCATTTCTTCTGTCCTAGGTTTGAGTGGCTTAATCTTCTCTAAAACTAGAAAAATATCCTAATACCTGGTGATACACATATGAAAAAAAGTGTCTTAGTATGTAAATGATGCTTGTTAAGCAAGGAATCTGTATCATTAAGATAGTGGACTCGGCTTGTGAATAATCAAGAGGAATTGACCATTGAAGAAGAGAAGAGATTAATGCTAAAGAGGGAGAATGTACCCCTGACCATTGAAGAACTTTGAGATTAATGCTAAAGAGGGAGAATGTACCCTTATGAGCAAATTAGCCAGAGAGACAGTAGAAAGGGAGAAAGAGCTTGAAGAACTGGAAGAGGAGCCTGAAAACTGTCAGTGTTCAGGAGCTAGGGTGCTAGGAAGGCACTGATTACTGTTTTTAAAAACCTGAAAGAAGTAAGTGAAGTTGGGTACGTGCTCCCTGTGGGCCACTGGTGATGACTGTAGTGAAAGGAGGTGAATCACATGAACAGAAAGATTCTCATCTTAAATGAGTAAAAGCAGGTGATGCTACGGGCTGACCTGCCTTGCAGGTGTCACTGCTGCTCTTTGGAATGTTGTAAATGTCCACGACTGACAGGTGTTTATGGGAGAGCAGCAGCTAGAAAATGACTCTCCTGGAGAGCCTAGGTACTGATTAGAGCTACACACCTTTGAAATTAGTTGTTTCAGATCTGGGGTTTTTTCAGTGGTGGTTGTGGTTTGTTTGGTTGGGTGTGTTTTTTTTTCTTTCTAGTATTGATGTGCTCCTCTTCACCAGGTGGAGTTCAGTGTTTGTGAAGTGAAGAGAACTGGTCTGCAGACAGCTGTTTCTGTCAGAATGCTTGGACGCAATTACAGCTCTAAGAGGCTTTTGGGATACGTGGCAGCCCTGAAAGATAACTTTGGATTTATTGAAACGGCCAATCATGATAAGGAGATCTTTTTCCACTACAGGTAAATGGCAATTTTATTATTATTATTTGTTTGTGTGTGTAGGTTGTTTTGTTTGGTTGGCAGGGGCAGAGTTCACTGTTAAACCATTTGGAATACACACACACACTCACATGTCTGTGTATACATATATGCTTAGGTGTCTCAAGTTCCATTTATTCTCTCTGCTGGACTGGCTCAGGCTTTTCTGTTAGTCAGCAATCTTGGTTTTCTGCCCATGAATCCCAGGCCAAAAAATGCAGTTGTATTGTGTGTTTGAAATGCTTCGCTTTCTTGACAATGGGAGCTACTGAGCTAGTTAAATGTTTTTTGTTCAACTTATGTAAATGTTGAATGAACATCACTGTTATGTAACTAAAACAAAGTTGTATGTAATTCTATTCCTGTAGTGAATACTGTGGTGATATTGATAGCCTGGAACTTGGAGACACTGTTGAATACAGCTTGTCAAAAGGCAAAGGAAACAAAGTTAGTGCAGAAAAAGTGAACAAAACACATGCAGGTAAGGCTGTACCTGGTACTTTCTGCTTTTACAAGGCTCTTGGCAGGTGCTGATGGGTAGAGTTTGTTAATAATCTATTTACAGTTGGAGCTTAGACCAAGAGGATGATGCTTAATGTGGTGGTTATTGATTTGATGAAAGCTGTTGCCTGTGTTTCCAGAGAACAGACAAGTGCAGACCAAGAGCCCTGTAGATAGTGGCAACTCTGTGGATCTTTACTGTACTCTGTCTTCTTCAATTGGAGGGTTGTAAGAAAAGACCTGGCAGCAAAATGAGCCAAACTAGTAATTGCAGTAATTTTGCTGCACGTCACAGAAGGAAAATTGCAGGAGGAATGCAGATGGGGAGCATTAAGGACTTGGGGGCAAAAAATGCATAGTTAAAAGATTATTGAATACTTTAAAGATTATTCTAGAAGAAGTGATCAGGGTATGGGGATGCAGTGGAAGAGTAGTAAAATATTTTGATTTGCTTTTCAAGTTCCATAGGCTCTTTTTCTACTTCCGTGTTTGAACTGTCAGTGTGGTCTTGATTAGAAGAGCTGTCATTACTTACAACTGCCTTAAGGCTGTTCCAGTTTTACTGGGTGACAGTGCACTGTGTGAGGTATCTTGCAGTGCAAGCTGCTGGCTGCTGGTCAATCTGAATCACTAATTAATTATTTTCAAAATAAAGAGTAACTGGAACATCCTGTCTTGCACTGTCTGTTTCTTTTCAGTGAATGGTATCACTGAAGAAGCTGATCCAACTGTTTACTCTGGTAAAGTAATTCGTCCTTTAAGGAGTGTAGATCCCACACAAACTGAATACCAGGGCATGATTGAAGTCATGGAGGATGGTAAGATTTGTTACTTTTAAATTATAAATGTTGCTCTCACAAATGTACAAGAAGCTTAGAAGTTTAATAAACTGTGAACAGAGGTGTTGAGGATTATATTCACACTACAGGCTATAGTAATACCACTAAGCTGACAGCAAAAGTATAATTTCTAATACTGGAAATAAATTCTAAACGTCCTCAAATAGAAAAAGATGTCTCAGTTCTGCCTTGTACTTTTCCCTCCTTTAGGTGAGATGAAAGGAGAGTTCTATCCCTTTGGAATTGTTGGAATGGCAAACAAAGGTGACTGTCTGCAAAAGGGAGAGACAGTGAAGTTTCAGCTCTGTGTTCTTGGTCAAAATGGGCAAACCATGGCTGTGAACATCACGCCGTTCCGCAGAGCCACGGTGGAGTGTGTGAAAGATCAGGTGAGTGACTGCTGCTGCAAAACTGCTTGCCTTGGCATAGAGCAGATGAGAACTCACTCCAGCACTTGAATTTGGGAGGCTTGTGCACAATTAGATTGCTTTGTGCTCTCGTTCTAGAGGTGTAGGTTTCCATAAGCCAAGTACTGCTTTATGCAAATCTGTGTAATGTGACTTGAGTCAAGGTGAACTCGGTGCTTGGTTTGGTGCTGGTACGTTGGTGCTACTGGGCAGTTCCTGCTGTGCTTGATTTTGAAGGACCTGGGTTTGAGATGTCCTAGAAATTAATCAAACTAGATTCTGCTGAACGGGGCATTAAAAAGGGATTTTAAGAAAAGAAACAAAAGTGTGCATATACTGCTTCTAGAAGAAGCTTCTTCACAGCATTAAGCAATTATTACAGTCCACCTGAAATGCAAAGGCTGATAATTGCCCTAGTTGGTTACATCTCAGAATGTTTAGAAAATTAACTGCTGTGAATACTTTCTATTTTTATAGTTACTCTGCAGCACTAAGCTCTAGTCATTTATGGAGAGGTGAGATGAGTTTTGCTGGTTTGTGCATGAGTGGAATGGTAACTGGAGGTAACTGACTCCTTACACCAGCAAGAGGCTAAAAATGGGATTGTTTCAAATGTGTAACTTTTAAAGTGGAGTCTTAGAAAAGAACACACAGCAGCGCTCTTCTCAGTTTAATCCAACTGCCAGGACGTTGGCAGTTTTCAGAGCTTGTTCTATAGACTTTGGGGGTTAAATGTGACTTTAGGCATTCTTCTTGGGTTTGTAGACTTCCAGAAGTATTGTTTCCAGACAGTGTAGAATTGTGTTTCCTCTTCCATTGGGCACTTCAGAGGCTTTTTCTAGAAGTAGTTAAACTGCAATAATGAGTAAATCGTTGCATCTGTTTGGATCAAGAGGAAAGCAGTAACTTTGTGATGTGTTCATTTTCAGTTTGGTTTCATTAACTATGAAGTGGGTGACAGCAAAAAGCTCTTCTTCCACGTCAAAGAAGTTCAGGATGGTGTGGAGCTGCAGGCTGGGGATGAAGTGGAGTTCTCGGTAATCCTGAACCAGCGCACAGGAAAATGCAGTGCCTGTAACGTGTGGCGTGTCTGGTGAGGATTTACAGTTAAAGGGATTTATTTTGGCTGCCTGTTGACACTGGGGTGGTGGGGTATATGCTGCTTCTAAACTGAGCTGGAAGGGGAGCACTGAATTTCAGCTTCTCACCTGAGACCTGCCAGTAAGGTGTCCAGTGCAGCAGCAGAACTCTCAGCTCTTCTTAATTACAGATAGCTCGTTCTTTTTTAATCTATTTTTAAGAAACTCCCCCCATAGCAAGAACTTGGATACAGCCTTTTGAGTAGAAATCATTTCATTGTGAAAACTGATGGTATTCGTATGTAGTTGCTGATCTCTCTGGCCAGCATAATCCATAGTGCTTCCACCTGTTCCCTGAAGAGCAACTGTCACTTTTAAATAGAAAAGCAATGTTGTTGGCACTGTTCTTCTCTTTTCAGTTCTTGGGTGATCATTATTATTTTTTTTTGCTTCTGAACTACACATTTTGAAAAAGACTGCTCAATTTTGATTTTGCTGAAGCTTGAGATAGAATCGTAGAATTGCCCAGGCTGGAAGGGACCTCCAAAGGTCTTCTAGTCTGACCTCCCCACAGTCAGCAAGGACACCAGCATTAACATCTCTGAAGAGTATGAGAACAGAATTTTGGGAGGAAAAAAAATTAAGTGTTAGCACTTCTACAGCAACAGGAAGCTGTCATTATGTACTGGCAACTTGTAAGCCTTTTATTGTTCCCAATAAAGGGAGCAAAAATGTAGGAAATACTAATTTCGTGTGTGTGAGAGTAAATGCAACACCTCTAAAGAACACCCTTTGGAGAAGACTCTTTTAAGCTAATGCTTTTTCAGACACCTGTGTATAAAGTAGTGGTTTTGGGGCAGAGGTAGATGGTGTCATCCAGAAGGTCTACTTTCACATGAGACTGGCTGTGCTAATAGACTATAAATCAATTAGCTTACATCATCTCTGGAAAGTGATCAGTGCTCTGTGTGGCTGACTCTGTTACAGTGAAGGCGCCAAGGCTGTTGCTGCTCCGCGTCCTGACAGACTTGTTAATCGTTTAAAGAGCATTAACACGGACGATGCCAATGCTCCTCGTTTAACAGTTCTTCGTCAGCCCAGGGGACCCGATAACTCAAAGGTATGTAAGAAAGAGGCTTGGCTTGCAGAATAACTGCACTTTGTTTTGATAATATTTCTTCCTCTGTTGGCAGCCTAATCTGTTTGAAATACAGTTGAATACAGAAATAAACTGTCTGCTTTGTCTGCTTCCCCACTGAACTACTCACTGACTCTGTGAGACCAGGTTATTTTTGTGCAGCCAGGGGTGCTGTACCCCATTAGTACTTTATGCTGTGGTTTCAGAAAAGCACACAGTATAGGAGGAAGCAATTCCTTCTTCTTTTCTGGTCCATAATGGCCATCTTGGTTTGCCTTTTCTTCTATAAACCTCCTGCTCCTCTTCTCAGAGGTAGTAGGTGAAATCCCTTTATGTAAACTTGCCCTTCATGTAAAGTTGTGTCACCACTTGATAAGGAGGAGGAGTAAAGAGTCTGGAATCTGTGAAGGCCTCACGTAAGGTTCTGTCACCACTTGATAAGCAGGAGGAGTAAAGAGTCTGGAATCTGTGAAGTGTCTAGGACTATAAAGAGCAACCCACAGAACCTGTTTTGTTACTGCCTCTTGTTCCTGAAGACAGATGAGGTTCACTAGAAATGTGCTGACGCTGTACTTGGTTGGAACAGAACAGGTTTGCTTAAAACCACGATGCTGGAGCTAAAGGTTTGTTTTGTTTTTCCTTGCAGGGATTTGGTGCAGAGAGAAAGATCCGCCAAGCTGGTGTTATAGACTGATCCCCAAAACCCATACCCGACGTACGACTGAGCGGTGGGGGCTGGTGAAGGGTACTGAATATCTCCCTATTCATCCCTTCCTCCAAATTCTACGAAGCTATTACACCAGTTTTAACACCTTCTCATGTTATGTTTAAAATAAATTTATGAAACCATTCTAAAGTTATGCACAGTTGCATTCTGGAGAACTTAAGGTGGCGCCTTATAGTATCACATTTTAGAAGCTTGTTTTGAATGGTGCATTTAACGCAACTGGTAACTGCAAATCTACATTGCCTATGTGAGTAAACATTATAGACAGCTCTACCCGGGTAGACCTTATGGAATTCTGCACTACAGTTATTATCTATGCTTTATCTTTGTTATTTTGGCCGAGGTATTACCATGCCTTAGTGCTCAGCTGCGTTACGTTTTTTCCTTCCAAGTGGAAGGGGAGGGCTCACTTCAGCTCCCTCTGCTCCCATCGTGAGGACCACGCGAGGGTGGAAAGAGGTCAACTTTATAGAAAACCTGCATGAACAGTTCAGATAACTTTAGGTTCATGGCCAAATGTTACAATGTTTTCATACTTCATTTAACTTGAGTCCTTTAGTCAGCAAAAGTTCGTTAGAGCTCAATGAAAGTCTCTTTCTGGGGTAGACTTATTTTTGTAGCGTTCTGAAAGAGGTGCAGTGCAGAATTTCATAAGGCTGAGGTGTGCCATCAGTGTGGTAATTTAAATATATTTAAAACAATGCACAAATCTGCTGCTGCTTAGAACACTGCAGCTTCTAAACCCAGTTTCTTTTACTGATTTAAATTTAAAACGAAAGAAGTTGTGCCTGAAGTGAATACATTTTTTTTTTTTCCTTTTTTTTTTTTTTTTTGCAGCCGGCACCCAGTGTACTGTAAAAGAATAAATACTTAGGCTTTCCATAGCTGTATTGAGACTTTCATCAAGGTGAAATAGTTGATGTCTGTGTGCTTTCTTTTCCCCCCCTCCCTCTGCCCCTCCCTCCATCATTTCCCCTCACACTTTATCAAGCAAGAAAACGGAATGATTGGTCTAAGTATTACTTTAACCAAAAAAAGATCAGGAGTTACTTTCTTTGAATAGAGGGCAGGACTGTGTTTTTTTTTGGGGGGGGAGGTTTTTTCATGTTACCTCTATTCTCAATTTAGGGTTTTCTTCTCTGGGAGATGCATTATCTTTGTAAAACAAACATTGCTTTCTCCAATTTTTTTCTGTTAATGGCAAAGAATGGAAATAGAATAAAGTTTTACTGATTTTGAAAAAAGCCTTATTCCTGGCCCGTCTCTTACTTCCGGGTTGGGGGGGGAGGGAGGGAGGTGCCGCCCTTTCGCCGCCGTCACGTGCCCGGAAGCGGCGGGGGAACGCAGCGAGGCGTTTCCGGCGATGCGTGATGACGCGTTACCGGGGCCGGAAGCCGGAAGCGCTGGGCCGGGAGCGCGGCGGGAGCAGCGGGCGGGGGCTGCGCCGCGTCCGGCCGAGGCCGCGGGGCCATGACCGAGTACAAGCTGGTGGTGGTGGGCGCCGGCGGCGTCGGTAAAAGCGCCTTGACCATCCAGCTCATCCAGAACCACTTCGTGGACGAGTACGACCCCACCATCGAGGTGAGCGGCGGCGGCGGGAGGAGGCGCGGGGCCCCCGCGGGCTGGAGCTGCTGCCGGCTCGTTTGGCTCCAAAAGGCGGATGTTGGGACCCGGGGGCCGGGGTGAGAAATCCCGGGAGAGCTCGTACCGAAGGGCTCCCGGCGGAGCGTGGGCACCCGGCGACCGGACGGGCAGGGCCGGGTCACCGCCGGGTGCGGGCCGGGCGGTTCGAGCCACGCCGTCCCGTTGTCTCACCGTGTTTATCGTATTTTGTGTCCGCTAATTGAGGAATTTCTTGTAAAGACTGAGATTCTTCTTCTTTTTTTGTTGTTGTTTTTTCAAGAAATTGAAAATTTGCCAGGAAGGGTAATGATAGGACAAGGGGAAATGGTTTTAAATTGGAAGAAAAAAGATTCAGATTAGATCTCAGGAAGAAATTTTTTACTCTGAGGGTGGTGAGACACTGGAACAGGTTGCCCAGGGAAGTTGTGGCTGCCCCATCCCTGGAGGGGTTCAAGGCCAGGCTGGATGGGGCCTTGAGCAACCTGGTCTGGTGGGAGGTGTCCCTGCCCAGGGCAGGGGGGTTGGAACTCGATGATCTTTGAGGTCCCTTCCAACCCAAACCATTCTATGATTCTATGAAATTCTGAGGGTGCTCAGGGACATTTCAAACGCTGACGGATCCAGACACCGATGAAAAGCTGTGAATCATATTCTTCTTTTTCATTGTTTTTATTTTTCCTAATAATGCCCGAGGTGGAAAGAACTAGTACAACAGAATCACAGAATCTTCTAGGTTGGAAGGGACCTTAAAGATCATCTTGTCCAACTGTCAACCTAACTGACAAAAATAGACACCCACACAACAAACAAGGAGCATCATCACTAAACCAGACCTCCCAGCACTGCATCAGCCCCTCTTTTGAACACCTCCAGGGATGGTGCCTCAACCACCTCCCTGGGCAGCCCA
>NW_015090898.1:661836-685579 GCF_001431845.1 Calidris pugnax
TCCAGACCCCTCACCATCTTTGTTGCCCTTCTCTGGACCCGCTCCAGCACCTCGATGTCTTTTTTATGGTAGGGGGCCCAAAACTGGACACAGTACTCAAGGTGATCTTTGAGGTCCCTTCCAACCCAAACCATTCTATGAAATTCTGAGGGTGCTCAGGGACATTTCAAACGCTGACGGATCCAGACACCGGTGAAAATTTGTGAATCATATTCTTCTTTTTCATTATTTTTATTTTTCCTTAATAATGCCCGAGGTGGAAAGAACTAGTACAATGTTCATCTCTTCATCTAAACTTGGTGTGTGTTTTGCAGGACTCCTACAGAAAGCAGGTGGTTATTGATGGGGAGACGTGCCTGTTGGACATCCTGGACACGGCGGGGCAGGAGGAGTACAGCGCCATGCGCGACCAGTACATGAGGACTGGGGAAGGATTCCTCTGCGTTGAACGTTCATCTCTTAATCTAAACTCGGTGTGTGTTTTGCAGGACTCCTACAGAAAGCAGGAGGTTATTGATGGGGAGACGTGCCTGTTGGACATCCTGGACACGGCGGGGCAGGAGGAGTACAGCGCCATGCGCGACCAGTACATGAGGACTGGGGAAGGATTCCTCTGCGTTTTTGCCATTAACAACAGCAAATCGTTTGCTGATATTAACCTCTACAGGTACCATCTGGGTCTTTTCCACAGGGAGGGAAGGCTGGAAAAGGCTTTAGAGCCATTTGCTCTTGGCCATTTGCTGTTAGACCCAGCGGATACTGAGCAACAGACAAATATTAAATCTCCCATTTATTTCAGAAAGTGTTACAAACTTATTTCCCTTCTGTGCCTATACGTTATTAGCCAGTTGAGAGTGGTTATCTGGCTGGTTGTGTTAATCAAATGATATTTAGAGGACACAGAAGGAGATCTCTAAGAAAAATGGGTAAGAACCCAAAACCCCTCCTAGTGGAGTTACACGTGGAGTAGAAGATGGAGAACAAAGTCATTAGACCCCAGACTGCTGTAGGTCAGAACCCTGAGATACTGCCTGGCTTTAATATATACATCTGTAGCACACAGTTGTTTGAATGCTGAACTAAATCATTTAGGAAATAGTTACTAATTCTTTTTTTTTCTTCTTTTTAAAGAGAACAGATCAAGAGAGTGAAAGATTCGGATGATGTGCCCATGGTGCTAGTCGGGAATAAGTGTGATTTGCCCACGAGAACAGTAGACACAAAACAGGCTCAAGAATTAGCAAAAAGCTATGGAATCCCCTTCATAGAGACATCTGCTAAAACAAGACAGGTAAGATGCTTCCGTTCTGGGGCTCGCTTCTTCCTGGGTGCTAAATGCAGAGGGGTCTGACATTTTCCCAAGCACTTTTTTTGTTGTCTACAGGAGTATGGAGTAGAAGATGGAGAACAAAGTTATTAGACCCCAGACTAAGGTCAGAACCCTGAGGTACTGCCCAGCTTTAATATATGCATCTGTAGCACACAGTTGTTTGAATACTGAACTAAACCATTTAGGAAATAGTACTAATTCTTTTTTTTTCTTTTTTTTTTTTTCTTCTTTTTAAAGAGAACAGATCAAGAGAGTGAAAGATTCGGATGATGTGCCCATGGTGCTAGTCGGGAATAAGTGTGATTTGCCCACGAGAACAGTAGACACAAAACAGGCTCAAGAATTAGCAAAAAGCTATGGAATCCCCTTCATAGAGACATCTGCTAAAACAAGACAGGTAAGATGCTTCCGTTCTGGGGCTCGCTTCTTCCTGGGTGCTAAATGCAGAGGGGTCTGACATTTTCCCAAGCACTTTTTTTGTTGTCTACAGGAGTAAGCACTTTTAAAACCATTTGCCATTTTAAACGTTTTATTTCCTCAGTCACTCCCAGCTTGAAAGAGTGTTTTTATCACTGGGCTAGACCAGTACACAGATCCCTTCAGGCTTGCATTGGCTTTCTTTCAAGTGGGTCGTGTTTGTAAGAAGGAGGGAGCTTTACCTGCTCTTGCTGAGAAATGGTTGGACTGTGCAGTCACTCATCCCAGACCTGGTTTTCTTGGCTTCTTAACGAATGCCTATGATAAAATTATGTTTACAGAAAGAGTTCAGTTCCCCAGACTGGACTAATAAACTTCTTCAGGGTTGCTGTGAATGTGTGGCTCTGTCCAGTCAGCCCGTGTGCCACCCCCATCAGTGTGGAAGGAAGCAGAAAAGGTGCAGTTATTAAGCAGTAGCCAGAAAATTCTAAGAATTCTAAAATAGAAGCGATTAGTCAAGAAAGAGCTTGTTTCCTGTCAGGGACCTCTCTGCAGTTATAATTTGCCTTGTTTCTGTTAATGGCTGTCACCCTGGCTGTTTGCCTCAGAGGAACAGTTAAGAGTGTCAGTGGAGAGTCTGCTTGGACATAAGTGCTAATTTCTTCCTCTTACGAGCTATGGGATAAGTTGGCTACTGCTCTTCCTGTAGAAGTATGTCTTTCAAATACGTTAAGGAATCTTGTGATGGAAAGAACAGTGATCTCAAAAGCTTCAGGAAAGAAAATACTTTACCTGGGTCGTTTGCATTCAGGGTGTGGAAGATGCTTTTTACACGCTGGTGAGGGAGATCCGGCAGTACCGGATGAAAAAGCTCAACAGCAATGAAGATGGGAATCAAGGCTGTATGGGATTGTCTTGCGTTGTGATGTGACAAGGTGAGCTGGAATTTCAGTTTTTCATTGGGTTCTTGTTTGTGTGTCTTTCAGTTGCTGATAAGCATGTTTTAGAAATACTTGCTCTATAGGTGGGGTTTTTCCCTATTGTACAGCCCGTTGAGATTTAGATCCTACAATTAATTACTTCTCCAACAATGTTTTTCTCCCTCTAAGTAGATAGCAAACCTTAAGAAAAGGAGATTCTATTCACAGTAAACTTTTGGCTGTGGCCTGTGGGTTTCCATTGACCTGGTGATTGTGTGATTTTCTGTATCATTCTTGTCGTGTCTACTTCTTTTGGGGAAACATTCTGACTATTTGGAGGTTTCCATTGACCTGATGATTGTGTCATTTTCTGTATCATTCTTGTCAGTTTCTTTTGGGGAAACATTCTGACTATTTGGAGAACGTGTAATTTCTGTCTTGTACACAAGAAACACCTGGACTGGAAAGAGGAGTGTGTTTAGTTCTGCAGTCACCATCTGCTGATGGCTGATCAACTTCTGTGCAGCTGATCTTGAGCTGTGTTCCTCTGGAATATGCACTTTTCAAAGATTAGCCAAATAAAAGAATGCTAGCAATGATATATAGGAGTTCCCCAACTGAATTGAAATTCTTTTCAACAGTTACCTAAAAGATGTTGCTCATCACCATAAAACCAGGCAGAGCAGCTCAGGGCTTTGTACCAGACAGTTGTGCTGTGCTTCTGTCACGAAGATGCACTAATTAGAGATGCCTTTCTGTTCCAGATGCCAAGGACACGTGGTTCAGATGTAGCTGCTGGATGAGTCTCGATGCTACTGTATTGCGTCTCACGCTGATGCCCTGCAGTATTTTGGTGCCAGTGACCAGAATCTTGGTACCAGTTAATTAGCACAAGGTCCTTTTCTGTGCTCCATCTGAAGAGAACATCTGTGGCATCTACCTCCTCGCTCAGCTAACGGAGCAGTCGCATCTCTCGATGGACTGGGTTTCTTTTCTCACTGTGTTATCTGGGTTTTTTTTTAAAGAAGAAAACCAGTCACAAGAAAAATGAACTTTAGAGACTAAATGCTGTGAAAAAAGATGACACTTTACCTCTAGAGTAAAAACTAGAAGTGATGTTTGTCCCCTTTCTACTGGATTCTGATTTTGCAGTGCTGTCAGAGGAGTGGCACTAATCATTGCTTGGCAGGTCATGTCAGAAATGATTTTGCCACCGTGAATCCTCCTGTCGTGTACCGGAGTGGTGTCTGCTCTCTGGGCACCCCTACAGAGGGTGCAGCAGCTGTACATCTTGCAGCATCTTGCAACATCTCCTTTGTGCCAGGAGAACCACTTCACTGCTCTTCGTTTTCTGTAATAAAAAGGAGAAAACCTTTCCTAACTTAAGTGCCTGTTTGCTAAGAAGATTTGAAGCTGTCCCCTGTTCCCTTGGGTTGAGGGAAACCCCAAGGACTGGAATTTCTTGGGAGCTCATTGTCTTCAGCAGGCAAGTCTTGTGTGGGTGACTTCTTTGCCTGACAGGATACTGAACCAGGAATTGGTGGCTGGAAGATCCCTCAGGCACTTGTAAGACTCTTGAACTCGGGGGGGGACACACATACTGCATCTGTTTTTTACTTTCTTTGTAGGTGGAATGTTTATATTGTTTTTCTGCAGCATTCAGATCTCTTCCTTTTCTAAATTGGACCAAATTAGTCAGCTGTTCATTTTTAACATTAACTGCCAACGTTTATGGGCAGCTTCTCAGTAGTTAATCTCATAACTGGAGGTAGTTAGTTTGGACAGCTGTTATCCAGCTCTGTCTGTAGCTTGCCAATTATTTTATTCCTGAATTAGTTCCTTACCATCAGACTGTAGACAGTCTCTTCAAAACGTCTCTCTGTAGAATGTAGTTGGGGAGTCTCCCTGTCAGGGAAGGAGTGGGGGAGCTCAGGTTGACTCTGTTTGGTGCTGTGGGTGTCGTGGACTTCGTGTGTCCAGCCTGAGGGCGAAGGCCATGAGCTGTAACAGTAAAGTGAGCCGGTTCCTGATTGCAGCATCCTTGTAAAATGAGGAAGGAAGTGAGTTCAGCGATGACTACGCAGAAGGTGTATGAAATACTGATGGGAATCAGCCTCAAAGTACAAGAGAGTTGCTGTATGAGCTGGGTGAGCTCTTCCTAGAACAAAAGGTTGTCACCTCGTGTAATTGGGACGTAACAAGTGTGGTCTCTTGCAAAACCTACCGCTGTTCCTTGGGGGGTAGCATGTTCCTCCCCAGTTCTCCTGCTGCTGGCACTGGAGTCTGTGCTGTGTGGGCAGTGAATGCTGCTGGTGGGATGGGAGAGCAAAGAGCCTGCAGCCAACAGAGGGAGCGTTCAGTCCGGCTGCCCAACCAGCCTCAGTGAGAAATTGCAAGAGGCTTCATTTCAGTTTGTTGGTGTCAGATTCATACATCTTATTTTGGAGTTCTCAATTTCAAACGGAAACTAGAGAACAGTTAATACCAAGAGAATAAATGGTTCCTTTTAATATTGCTTCCTTCACTATTTGCATTCTTAATTCTCTTCTTGGAATGAAGAGGATCAATCTGCATCCCATTTTCTTTATCCATGATAATCCATATAAGTACGGTTTGCAATTTATTTTACCCTTAATTGATGTGACACTGATAAGAGTTAAAAACACAGTATTTTTCCATAAAAACATTCTTTTCCAGCAGCATACACAGGGGTGGGCAGCGTTACAGGTAGTGTTGGCTGTGACTCGAGTTCATTTGATGATCTTGTGCCTGAAGGTGACCGTGACGGAGTTGTCATCCCTGCAGGCTGTCGGGGCTGTAATCAGCGAGCAGAGCTGGGCTTTTATTTGGTGCAAGAAGTTATTTACGAAAGCATTCTTGGAGCTGTGGCAGGAGGTGACTGGCTGCTTCTAAAAAGATTATATGTGGAAAATGATAGCTTTTGGGATGCACTTCTGGTCACACGGACCCAGCGTTTTGGAAGGAGCGATGTGGCGTTTGCAGTTTGAATGGTGAGATCTTGTCATCTGGGTCCATGTATCTTTTTTTTGATTATTTGGGAAACTTGAGAGTTTCTTTCCTGGCAAGCAGGACTGCAGAGCTCAGAGCTGCTGCCTGTGGCCGTGGGAAACCTCTTGCAGCTGGGATTTGATGTCTGAAGGTTGTGTGGCCAAGTATGGAAAACTGTTTTTTTTTGTATTGAGGCTGATAATAATTCTCTACATCACGTGGCATGTTCTAGGTGTCATTAAAAATGTATTAGCTGTAACCCTAAAAGTCAGGAATTCTCAGAATTCTAAGGGAACTGGCAAATCCATCTACTTCTTCTTCAGTGTTTCCTTTTTCTTGGGCAATATAAAAATCTTACAAGGGAAAAAGACCTGGTAAGGACAGGTCAGAAACTGTTTCGCCTTTGAAACTTTAGAGGAGGATGCATCAGCTTTTTGGGTGCTGCAGAGCTGACCCACACAGGTGGGACTCCCAGCTTCATTAATTTAAGGTTGAAATCTAGCAAGCAATCCAAAATTGGGGTGTTGTAGGGTCGTGAGCATGAAGCAAATGGTTGTACTTTGTTTCCCGCTCTCTGTATAAGAGAACCCTGATTTGGTGGCAACTGAGACACGATAAAACCCCAAGAACTTTTGGGAAAATTCTTTAGAAGATAAGCACAGAAGTTTTTGCACAAGGCAAGATCCCTGGAAAAGGTGGTTTTGTAGACTTAGTCCAAATGTCGTTATTTAGAACTAACAGCGTAAGATGGTGTTGGTGCCAAGCTAACTTTGCTGTCCTGACTGAGAAGAACGGGCATAAACAACTTTGGGGTAAAATATTAAAAAAGGGTAAAGCTAATGTTCAAAAATTACAAGTGCCAATAACTGAAGGAAGTGTTTCTGTTGTTAGGGACTGAGAATAGCTGTTTAACGAGACCGTGTAACTCTGGCTTCTTACTGTTTGTGTCCCCACTCCATGGTCTTGATCAGAGAACAGCACTCAAATTCTGGTCTTAATGTCACCAGGAGGACTTTGGGTGGTCGCTGTGATGATTAAGCCATCATGATTTTTAGTGCAGTTCAATGACTTCGAATTAGATTTCAAGCAGCTTCAGGGCTGAGGGAGGAAGGAGAGAAGTTGGAATTAGTTCTGATGCTGCGCGTGGTCCCCCTTTGCTCCCTCTGCCCTGAGTGACTGTGTGTGTAACCTCCAGGGAATTGTTGGGATCTGGACTTTTTATCCAAGGGCTAATTTGTTGTTACTTTGTATAATTATTTGCTTTCAATAATGCATCTCTTTTGGTTTCAATTGAAGTAAATTATTTTGCTTCTTAAATAACTTTTTTAAAGAATAAACTTGGAATTCTTTGACTGTTTCTTTTGTGATGGTGATCTGGGCACGGGATCCACAACAGAAGGCTTATCACAATGCTGTCTGCTTTCTCCAGGGGATCTAGGATTTACTCAAATTGTCACTTCTGACAATAGCTGACAAATATTGTATATGTTCACTGTAGCAGGAATAAGCAGTGAGAGTGGCTTTGAGACCCACCATAGGCTTCTTGAGGAGTCCCATGTTGTGTTGTGCAGTTTGTGTTAGTGTTGAGTCTCTCTATTTGCTGACTTTGCCCTTGGAAAGGATCCTTCCTAAGTCAAAAAAAAAAAAGGGTGAGGGGAAGTTCCTTTACTTGATATTCCAAGAGTGACATCAGCTATAAAGTTATTGTTATGTCCAAATCAAGCTGTTAGCCTTTTAAGTTGCTTAATTCAGTCTCCTAAAACACTGCCCTGGTTGTCTTTCCTCCTGCAATATGGCCAGTTTAGATGGACCACACAGTAAGTGTGCTTTAAGTGTGTTTCTCCTAAGACATCGTGTCCACCCTCTGGAGCCCAGAGTCCAGTTTTCTGTGCAGGGAACTTAAGGATGGGCTCCTTGTGACAGGGTATAAAACTCCTTGCACTGAGTGGCTGCAGGAGTCACTGCCTGTTCCAGGAGAGATTCAGAACATCAGCTCAGATGGGAGCTTAAAAGCAAAGGGTTTCTTGGCTCATTAGGAAAGCTCTTCCCCGATGTGATTGTTACCTGTAACAATCCGTTACTAGAACCTATTTCACACCCCAAGGACTCACTGCCTGTTGTTCCCCACTGGAACAGAGGCTGATTTAACCAGCCCTGGAGAAATCTGTGTGGGGAATGACTAAGAGCAACGTGGGGAGAGAAGAACTTGCTGAGGTGCAAGGTGCAGCTGGTCAAAGGCACGTCAAGGAGTGACCTCGTTGAGTTTCCACATTACCCCCTCTCTGTTAATACTTTTCTCCTTCAGGAATTGAAACCATTTTCTAGGGAAACTTGCCTCCACGCTTCTGTTGGGACAGTTGCCCCTGTCACACGGCTGCTCTGCCAGGTGAACTAGAAGAAGATCCTGCGAAATACCTTAAGCTGCCAAATTGCTGGCGTGTTTGGCCTTTTCCCTTTGACTGGAGCTGGGTGGAATGAAGGCAGCTCAGAGACGAAGGTTTAGAGCCCCTCTGAAATCTCTGGGTGTGAATCACTTTCTCTCCCGCTGGAAACGAGTGGGAAGATGGCTTGTTTGTATTTAATACTTGAGTTTAAAGAGGCTTTAGGTAGTCCTAACTTTAGCACAGCATACCCAGGCTTTACTCGGATTTCTTGAACCCAACGCAGTTGACCCTGTGATTTAAAAAGCTGGGGGATCAACAGGCGTCTCGAGGAAGATGACCCCTGTACCCTAAAGGTTAATTTTGGTTTCAGATGCAAGTCCCAAGATCCTGATACATCCAGAAAGGTTAGGGGCAGAGAGAGTCCCTATGGAAGAGCAAAAAAAGCAGGAGCCAGATTTTATTGACCTTAAATTAAATAGTTAAATAATAATAATAATAATAATGATGATGTGGTGTGGGGGCCCACAAACTGGGGAATGAGTAAGAGCAAAAATAATTCAGAAACTGAAGACTGCTATCAGTATGGAGAAGAGACCAGCTATTACAGATCAAGAGTGTAACAGCAGCCCAGCTTTGCCCCGTTGGCTGCACCTCTGTGTGTCAAGGGAGGAAATCAATTTTGGGCAGTGGGGGTAGGACCCCCTGAATTCTGGAGAACTTCTCAATCGTAACCAGCATCTTTTGAAATTGTGCACATCGAGTAGTGATCCTTCACAGAGAGTTTCTGGATGCTCTGGAAATGATCTGTGCTGGAGACGCTGCGCTGGGTCGCAGCTCATCTGACTTCACTGGCTCCTTGTGCCACAAGGTCCCTGTGAATCTACAGACAAAAGCTGTTTCTAGCTCTATATCTCATGTGGGTAACTCTTCCACTTATTCCAGCCGTTTTCTGGGACAAGGCCTTTACATAGCTGTTCCTAAAAATACAGCACAGGAAGCCCTTATGTCTCAATCGTAACCAGCATCTTTTGAAATTGTGCACATCGAGTAGTGATCCTTCACAGAGAGTTTCTGGATGCTCTGGAAATGATCTGTGCTGGAGACGCTGCGCTGGGTCGCAGCTCATCTGACTTCACTGGCTCCTTGTGCCACAAGGTCCCTGTGAATCTACAGACAAAAGCTGTTTCTAGCTCTATATCTCATGTGGGTAACTCTTCCACTTATTCCAGCCGTTTTCTGGGACAAGGCCTTTACATAGCTGTTCCTAAAAATACAGCACAGGAAGCCCTTACGTCCACGTGTAATTCCAAACAACGTTGTCTTTTCCATGTTTTTTCTGTTCCCTCCAACATTACGACCTTCCAAACAGGCAGCGTGACTGTGCTGACTACAGCCAGGATGCTTTGCTTGACTTGTCCTGATTTCAGTGCCGTTTTTCAACTCCATCAAGAAGTGAAGTATAAACAAACAGGAAAAGACTCTGTTTCAAATCAAAACTATTGTATCCTCCTGACCTGTTTAGATTTACCACTTCCCACCAGGAAGCTGAGTCAGAAGCTCAGAGTTACCCTGGCAACATGCAATGCACTACAAATTCCGGCCATTTTCCTTAAGACAGGAGCTTTCCAAGTTCATGTGAGAGCTGAAGATGGTTTGAGGAGACCCTAAAGGACTGGGTACAGCCCTCAATGCCTGTATGTGAGAAAAAATCAACTTAAAACAAGTCGAGAGGTACTTCCCAAACCACTGCCCTGCTCTGCCAGACCCACACTACGATGTGTAGCTTAAGGGAGGAGCTTCTTGCAACACCTTGGATTGTACTAACTGCTGGTCTCTGTAAGATATGCCTTGGTTATAGCTCACCACGCACAGAACTGAATATCACCTTACTATTATGATATGGCTACAGCCAGGATGCTTTGCTTGACTTGTCCTGATTTCAGTGCCGTTTTTCAACTCCATCAAGAAGTGAAGTATAAACAAACAGGAAAAGACTCTGTTTCAAATCAAAACTATTGTATCCTCCTGACCTGTTTAGATTTACCACTTCCCACCAGGAAGCTGAGTCAGAAGCTCAGAGTTACCCTGGCAACATGCAATGCACTACAAATTCCGGCCATTTTCCTTAAGACAGGAGCTTTCCAAGTTCATGTGAGAGCTGAAGATGGTTTGAGGAGACCCTAAAGGACTGGGTACAGCCCTCAATGCCTGTATGTGAGAAAAAATCAACTTAAAACAAGTCGAGAGGTACTTCCCAAACCACTGCCCTGCTCTGCCAGACCCACACTACAATGTGTAGCTTAAGGGAGGAGCTTCTTGCAACACCTTGGATTGTACTAACTGCTGGTCTCTGTAAGATATGCCTTGGTTATAGCTCACCACGCACAGAACTGAATATCACCTTACTATAAAGATACAAATTTTTATAAACACAGTTCCTGAAAACCTCAGGAACAAAATACAGCTCCTCTCACTTTCCCTTTGTTTGTTTGTTTCATTCAGCTGGGAAGATGCGAGGACATTTGTGCCACTCTTGTTGCTAAAATCCAGCCTTTCAAGTAGGTCCCTCTCAGGAGAAATCTTCTCTGAATAGCACACGTGGGTTGGTGAGAGCACATTGTTTGTATCTACCCCCAGCTCCTCTTCTGATGAAAAAATCAGCCCTGTGCCTTAGGGATTTCCTTTAACCATTGGCTCAGCACAGCAGACAGCAGTTTTCCTGTCTCCTAAAAAACTGACTTCCACTTTAGGAAGGTGCTGCAGTCCTGGGAAGTAGCAATCTGGCCAGACAACAGGTGAAATGCTACTAAAAGTGAAATGAAAGCCTAACTAATTTAAAAAAAAAAAAAAAAAAAGTTAAATTTGAGCCATGGTTTCACCTGTTTCAGTGCAAGTGCTTGTGGTTGCACTTTAAATAGTCTTACATCTGACCTCAGCTCTCCTTTTAGAGCAGGAGAGTCTAATTACAGGGAAGGGAAAGGAGTAAAATTAGTGTTAGGCTGTTGTGCAGTCAGTTGGCTACTTGTGCTCTGTTACTGTAGGGTGTTACTTGCTGCTTTACAAATTTGCTGGAAAGATGTCACGGGTGAGAATTCCAGGTAGGTCTGAAAGCAATTAGTGAGACAAGGAGCCACAGGGCAGGCTCGTCAGCAGCTGCTGAGATTTTGTGGTATCTGTGTGCTCCAGGGGACCTCGCTGGGGGTTTTGAGTGTTTTTCTTCCTGATTGGAGACATTTTTGGATAGTGCAGCAAAGAAATAGCATTATTGTTTAAATATTACTCTGCTCATACTGAAGAAAAATATTCAGTGTCCTCTCCTGCAGTGTGATGTATCCTGTAATGATACCATCACTGTGAAGGGGTCCGAGGGGTTTGGGGAGTCTCTGGTCAACCTGGCTAAGCTGAGATGTGGGTGCAGGGGATGGGGATGCAGGGTGGGCAGCAGGAGCAGGGCCAGAGGGGCTGTGCAGCACAGAGGGGGCTGTGATGCCATCGCAGAGCCCCGGGGAATATCAGCACCAAACAGTTCTGATAAGAGTGTGCTTGGACTTGGCAGTGCTGGTGTGGTGTGACAGCCACTGTCCCACGTGAACGTAGGAAAGCCTGGCCCTGCAACATCAGTGGGAGTTCGTTGACCTTCATGAGCGCAATTTTCATCCACTAAAAGAGAGGAAAGGTCAAACTTGGCATTTCTGGGATGCTTAGTTTGCAAATGAATATGTGGAGTTCAAATGCCGGGAGAGTCTGTTCTGCAGGCTGGACTGGGGGAAGTCAGCAGCTGGTGGCTTGTGACGCCAGAGCTCCAGGCTGAATTTTCTGGGTCGGATGGAAAGGGCATGAGTTGCATCCCCAAAATGTTGATGCCACACTGTATGACCAGGAGTGAAGGTCTGTGGAACTGCAGTGTCTCAGCTGTCTGATGCTGTTAGTGAAGAAGTGGAGATGTGACCATAGGAGGATGGAACTCGGCATCTTTCAAATGACCATCCATCCTGATCTTCACAAAGGATGGCAAGTCATGGACAATAACTGAGTGTTGAGGCAGGAGAATCCTGTTCTGCCCTCATAAGTTGTTCCTATGTTCTTCTGCATCCCTCTGCCTGGACACAGGAGTAGGGAGAGACCTTCCAAGACAAGACAATCTTATTAGATGACTGGGTATCTGTTAGTTGCCCATAGTGTTGACCGAGGTGATGTAGGTTCTAGAAAATGCTGTTCCCTTGGGCAGCTGGAGGGAAACCCAGGGGCTGCTGAAGGCAGCCTCAGGTTGGATGGTACCTGTGATGTGGCTCCTTTATGTGCACACCTGAGGCTGTATCGTGGAAGAGTAAACACTGAACTCACACCTTTATATTGTACAAAGTGACAAGTACTGTTCGTTCCTTTGTAAGGGGCAGGCTTTGGCTAAACTTGTACTTAACCCCTTTTTAATCATTGATGTGATGATGAGGCAAAAAGGCTTTTAGAGGGCTGATCACATCTGGTTTTGTTTCTGTTTTATCTCAAACAGCAGAAGACAAAGGTGAGTATTGCTAGACTTTTTGTACGCTCTGCTGTGGTCCTGCCTAGACATGATCATTGGAAAGCAACAGCAGTTACATGATCATGGGGATCTTTCAGCAGGTTGAGAAGATGCTGTTTCTCAGCAGTGCCAGCTGTGCTCCTCGCTGTTTCATGGAATGGTTCCAGCTTTGATATATGAAGCTGCTCTTTGCTGAATATTGTCCTAGCGTGCCTGAGCTCCTGCACAGAACTCCAATTTTTTGATTGGAGTTCTTTGTGGCAGAAAGTGAAACATTTTGCAATTTCCCTTGCACCTATTCACACCTTTGGTTTTGGGTTGGTTTTTTTTTCCCCTTTTTAAAAAAAAAACAACAGAGATCCAGCCTAATATAACTTCTTTTGAATGCATCCTGCTCTGAGTGCATTTGATCCACGAGGGGACAGATCTAATGCTTCATCTCCTTTACTCAGGTTGAAGTTTGCAATATGGTGCCCCTGCCTGAGGACAGATTAATGCTTCATCTCCTTTACTGAGGTTGAAGTTTGCAATATGGTGCCCCTGCCTTCTTCTTCCTCCTTCATGTTTGCTGAGGTTTTATGCGTCAGCAGAAAAGATTTCTTGCTGAGTCCCTCCCAGAGTCCCTAACAATGGGAAATAACGGGAGAGTGAAAAAAACCTGCATTTTTTTCTTCTAAGAAACATGTTGGACACTTGTCATCCCAGAGTCCCTAACAATGGGAAATAACGGGAGAGTGAAAAAACCCTGCATTTTTTTCTTCTAAGAAACATGTTGGGACCCATTGATACAGCGGCTTTACAACAACAACTTTTGTTACTGAAATCCTATTTTTGTGACATTACATTGCTAAGAAATGGACCTTGTGCAAGAATTTTCCCACATGTTTGTAGCTCAACACAAGCCCCTTTGCCTGACCGTACAGCAGCAGGGAAAGGAAGCCCCTGTGTTGTGCCTCCCCAACCCACAGCTTGGACCTTGGAACTACAAATTCAGGGCTACAGGGATAAACTGGTTTGAACCCCCCCAACACCCTGTGGGAAAAAAAAAAAGGCTACTTTCTTGCTGAAAATCTCTTGTAGGTCTGGCATGCTTCTGCCGCGCACGTCAGTCCTTTCTGCTTTGGTCCTTATCCACTGACCATGTCCTGTTTGACATGTCAATGGTGTGGTCCATCCTTCAGCACCGATCCTCACGGCACTTCATGCTGAGCTGCTGACTGCTGGTGTTCCTGCTCGATTAGTGTCCATGTGTGCTATGAAAATGTGTGCTTCCAAGAGATGTTGCCACAAGAGCCCTCGGGTTCTTGTTTTATGGTACTTTGTTTGCAGTGGAAGGGCTTTTAACCTTCTTTCTCCTACTTCAAAAAGCTCCAGCCACCCTTGTGTCAATGGTGGCTTGCACAGGGCCATGTTAGCTGGCACCTTTGAGCATGCTGCAGGTGATGGGCTGAGAGGGGTCGAGTCCACATGATGGTTCCCTGGCTGGGTGCTCTTCAGCTGCACTGTGATGGTGGGAACCAAGTTCTTGGGCTGCCAACTCTCTCCTTCTCCATCTATAGCTCTGTCTTCATCCTTTCTGGATGCCTTGTGGAACAAGTGGGTCTTGGGCTTCCCAGAACTGTGAGGGCTCTGTCAATCTTCTCCTCTTCCCCCAGTGCATGCTCTCCTAAGTGCCCTTCCCAAGGCTGTGCTTCTTTCTGGGCCTTTTTGTGCTACTCTTGGGCTGTGGGGTGTATTTTTGCCTTTTCTGGAGTGCTGGGGGTGTGTAGGTATGTCTCCAGTGGTTATGTGTGGCACAGGTTCTGTAAGCTTGTTGCTCAGAGTCTTCCAGGCAGCATGGAGGTGTAAGTGTCATAAGGCCATGATGGCTGAGGTTCACCTGCCTGGATGGTGGCTGGGCACCATATGCCTGTGTGACCCTGCACTCTGTCCCTTTTCCTTGCAGAGATAGACGAGGCAATGCGCTCCTTCGCAGAGAAGGTCTTTGCCTCTGAGGTGAAAGATGAGGAAACCAGGCAAGAGATCTCTCCTTTTGACGTGGAAGACATCTGCCCCATCTCACGCCAGGAAATGAGAGAGCACATGATACTTCACGAGAGCTCTGCAGAAAAGCGGTGAGCAACAAACAGGGCGGTTGGGGAAAAGAGAGGAGTGTTGTCTGCAGGTCCCTAGCTGGAGCTGGAAGAAAGAATACATCCAGGCCAGTGAAAACAGCCCACAGCACCCATGGGATGAATCCTTGGTAATCCCAGGGCATCTGCCAGGTTTCAGGGTTTCATACATACAATCATACAATCATTTAGGTTGGAAAAGACCCTTGGGATCATCGAGTCCAACCATCAACCCTACTCTACAAAGTTCTCCCCTACACCATATCCCCCAAAACCACATCTCCCACTGTTTCCACTGTTGGACTGAAAGACACCCCTGGCCTGTTCCCTGGGTGTCAGCACAGCCCTGGCCACAAAGCTGTTGGAGAGGGAGACTGGGAGACCTTTCTCTGGAAAGGTGTGACTGGAAAAACCATGCTTGAATGTCTGTGGCTACTTTGTGGCCTCTGCTGTTGGGGCAGTGTCTGTTTAGGGTGCTCAGAAACCACCAGTGAGATGATTCATGTTGTGCACAGTTGGAACGTGGCTGTTTAAGTGCTCCTGACCCTGCACATGCGTGTGGCCATGGAGTTGGGGCTGTTGGCCTCAGACTTTCCTCCCCGGCAGGAAGAAGCGCTTGTTCCGCATGAAGACAATCGCCTTGGCGGTCCCTGTGGCTCAGAGGTCTATAACCAGACTGTCCACTATCGATGAGGTCATCTCTACCTCCCCCCTGTACCAGACTGTGCCTGACTTCCAGCGGGTACAGATCACAGGGGATTATGCCTCTGGGGTAGGTACTTGCCTGGCCTTCCCTCTCCTGACCCTTCCCCATCTTAACACCTCATCTAGAACCTACCCTCAGTAGCTCCTGGGGTCACAGGGGTCTGTACCAGGTACAGTGAGGACAGTCTGTGTCTTCCAGCTCAGTCTGTGTCTCATGGGCATCTGATGGTGCCCTGCTACATCCCTGGAGGATCCGGAGCTGAATTCCTCAGCAGGAGTCTGTGGGGTGCTGCGTGCTTCCCATGGGATTCTCCAGGCAGAGGGGAGGGCAAGGCAGGGCAGGTGATGCTCGCTCTGTCACAGCCTGCTCCTGCTCGCACAAGAGATCTGTCTGAGATCTCTGTGCATCACAAAATCCTAGAAGGGTTGAGGCTGGCAGGGACCTCTGGAGGTCATCTGCTCTGGCAGAGTCACCTGGAGCCAGTTGACCAGGACCGCTGTCACGTCCTGTGCCAATTCCTCCTTCTCCTCCTCCACAGCCTCCTATTACATTTGTGCTGCTGCTGAGATACAGCTGGCAGGGCACTCCCTCCTGGGCTGGAGCAGGTTGCTCAGCCTGGAGTTGAAGAGCAGAGGAGCAATTAGGGGAAGCTGGAAGCCCCTCCATGCACAAGCACGTTCCTTCTGCTATAACTGCAGTGAGTGCTGCAGGGTATTGTCCCATGCTGCTCCAGTCTGCTGTCTCCTGACTGCCCAAAACACTTGTCTGTGCAGTAAATCAAAAAGTCTTTGACATGTTGGATCAGTGTGTGTTGTTGGTCCTGCTTCAGTTTCAGCCTGGGCTCCAAAAATAGCTTGTAGGGTTTTGCCCAGGCCTGCCTTCCATTTCAGTGCCAGGTACAGTTTGCAGTGGAGAATGTAAGAGAGGGTGACATCTGGAATGCGTTGTTCCTGGTGTGAGGAACTTCCCTCTGCCACGTCTAGGACTTTGCCTGTTACCCCTTCTTTGCCCTGCTCAGGCAGAGCTGTGTGAGGGAGGGGATGTCCCCTTCTCATCTTGGTGCACCAAGGTATCTCTCAGCCAGCCAGCTTCCAGCTGTGTGGTTGCGTTCAGCAACAGCCCTCTTGCAGGTGACAGTTGAAGATTTTGAAGTTGTCTGCAAAGGCCTGTACCGTGCTCTCTGCATCCGGGAGAAATACATGCAGCAGTCTCTCCAGAGGTTCCCCAGGACCCCGTCTCAGTACCTGCGTGCTATCGAAGGCGAGGTCTGGAGGGCAAGTGACATTGGCCCAGGTACATCCAAGCACTTGGAGGGTTTTCCTCTCTGGCTTCAGCATGGGGTGGGCATGGGTCAGAAAAGGGCTGCGGAGGAGCTCCACAGGGGAGTTGCTTGCCCAGGCCTTCTCTTCAGTGTCAGGGCTGCCCCTGCCCTCTGCCTGGGGTGGAAGAGCGTGGCAGGCATGTGGGGTTTTGGCTGGCAGCTCGTGCCTCATGGTATTCTCCTTTTGGTCCAGTGTTCACCCCACCAGTGAAGGATGGACAGGATCCCTTTGAAACTGGGAATCTCCCTGAAGACCTGGGATACCATATCCAGATGAAGGATGGGGTAGTTTACATCTACGGAGACAAGGCAGCGGCTGAAAGAAATGAGCCAAAGGACCTGCCCTACCTCAGCCTCGAGCACTTCCTTGATGACATGAACTTCCTCCTGGCCCTGATTGCCAAGGGCCCTGTGTAAGTGCACAACCCAGCACTGCTGGGGGCAGCCCACAGCTCCTGCCTTGGTGGGTGGAGGGCAGGGCAGAGCCAGGGCTGTCCCCCCTCTGCCTGGGAGGGAAACCTGCTGATTCCATCCCTGCAGCCTGCTGGCTACCAAAGCGTTCTTGGCCCTTGTTGGCCATCTTGATTGGGAATGTGCCCAGCATTCAGGGGTTGGAGCCATGCCCTGCAGGGATGTTTACACCTGGTCAGGCCTTCCTTGGAAGCTCTGTGATGGAGCAGAAGCAACACCTTAGGGATGCAGGCCAGGCCAGCATGAGCTCCTCCACCTCAAGTGGAAGCTGCATCCCTGTGTTTGAAGGGCTGTGCCCCTGTGCTGAGGGAAAGGAGCCCCACCACCGTTCTACTCTTTGCTTTCACTAGCAAGACCTACACTCACCGGCGCCTAAAGTTCCTCTCATCCAAGTTCCAAGTGCATGAAATGCTAAATGAGATGGAAGAAATGAAAGAGCTAAAGAACAACCCCCATCGGGACTTCTACAACTGCCGGAAGGTAAATGGCAAGGCTTACAGCCCTAGGGACTCTTGAAGATGAGCTGTCTTGGTGCCTTGAGAGAACTGGATATCAAGAGTCAAGCTCTGTGGCAGCTACACTGCTCCTGCTAACGGGATGGTGCTGACTGCTGGGCTGAGCCGGGCTCCCCACACAGCTTGGGCTCACCCAAGGGGTTTGTTAAAACCCACAGGGTTTTGTCCCTGTGACAGTACTGCAGCATCCCAACTCGAAGCTAAATGGCTGTCCTTCTGGTTTCTCAGGTGGACACACACATCCACGCTGCAGCCTGCATGAACCAGAAGCATCTTCTGCGCTTCATCAAGAAATCATACTGTGTGGATGCTGACCGTGTCGTTTATAATGCCAACGGCAAACAACTCACCCTGAAACAGCTTTTCCAGCAGCTCAATCTGCACCCCTATGACCTGACAGTGGATTCCCTGGATGTCCATGCTGTAAGTGGTAGGGCATTTAGTGTAAGACCACTCTTGGGTCATGCTCTGTAGGCATGGCTTTTCCTCTCCTTTTGTACCCACTCTTGGGTCCCTCTCATCCACCCCTGTAGGCATGGCTTTTCCTCTCCTTTTGTACCCATGGTGTGCACTTTAGTGCTTGTGGCAGGATGTAGCAGCTCCTGGCTTTCCCATTTTGGGTTGTTTGGATCAGCCCCTGCTCAGCTGCTATGCTTGGACCCCGTGTGTGTGTGTGTGTGTGGTCTGACGTGCACATTAGTGCTTGTGGCAGGATGTAGCAGCTCCTGGCTTTCCCATTTTGGGTTGTTTGGATCAGCCCCTGCTCAGCTGCTATGCTTGGACCCCGTGTGTGTGTGTGTGTGTGGTACTCACCACCCATCCTCCCTGCTCCAGGGGCGCCAGACATTTCAGCGCTTTGACAAGTTCAACGACAAGTATAACCCTGTGGGTGCAAGTGAGCTGCGGGACCTCTACCTGAAGACAGAGAATGCTATCAACGGCGAGTACTTTGCTACCATCATCAAGGTGAGCATCCAGGGGAGGAGAGAGCAGTCAAGCCTGTGGTGCTGCTGTGCCCAGCGGCTGGAGGGTCCCCATGCAACTGTTTCTGTGTTGCAGGAGGTTGGCTCTGATCTGGAGGATGCCAAGTACCAGCACGCAGAGCCTCGCCTCTCAATCTACGGGCGATCGGCTGAGGAGTGGCCCAAGCTAGCCAGCTGGTTCAACAACCACCGGGTCTACTCCCCCAACATGAAGTGGATGATCCAAGTACCCAGGATTTAGTATGTGCTGTGGGTCTGAGGGAGCCCTGTGCCTAATAGTGCCTTACCATACCTCATTTTTTATCCTCAAGGGATTATGGGGGCTATGTTGTTCCTCTGCTAGCAGCTAATCCCTGTTCTCTGCCCACAGCGATGTGTTCAGGTCTAAGAATTTCCTCCCACACTTTGAGAAGATGCTGGAAAATATCTTTGTTCCCGTGTTTGAGGCAACTGTCAATCCCCAGTCCCACAAGGAGCTGAGTGTCTTTCTACGTCACGTGAGTGTCACCTGGCGATGTCCTGAGGGAGCCCTGTGCCTAATAGTGCCTTACCATACCTCATTTTTTATCCTCAAGGGATTATGGGGGCTATGTTGTTCCTCTGCTAGCAGCTAATCCCTGTTCTCTGCCCACAGCGATGTGTTCAGGTCTAAGAATTTCCTCCCACACTTTGAGAAGATGCTGGAAAATATCTTTGTTCCCGTGTTTGAGGCAACTGTCAATCCCCAGTCCCACAAGGAGCTGAGTGTCTTTCTACGTCACGTGAGTGTCACCTGGCGATGTCGTCAGGGTGTGGTGAGCACTCACATTACACAAGAAATTGGGTATTGGCACTGACATGGAAAATGTCATCAGTGGGCTTGTGCCACACTTTGGGAAAGCAGGTGTGTGCCCAGAAGTTCTGGGGGGGGCAGACTCTGAGCTGGCTGCTGTGGGGCTGTGAGAAATGCTGCCCACTCCCCTCCTGCAGAGGTGTTTGGTGTGAGCTCTATTTCTAGCCCTTGATAGAGCTTGGACATTTGTGAGGAGCAAGGTCTGCAGCCTTGCCCTGGCTCTGCTCTTGGTTGGAGCAGGGGGACAGGCTACAGCTGGGCTGTGGCAAGCTGCAGTGGGGCAGGGTGAGCCAGCCCACCTGGGCATGATGAGGCATGGAGCTTTGAGATGCAGCTTTTTTGTTATTTTGCCAAGCAGATCACTGGCTTCGACAGTGTGGATGATGAATCCAAGCATAGTGGACACATGTTCTGCACTAAAAGCCCAAAGCCAAAAGAGTGGACTTCTGAGAAGAACCCATCCTACACCTATTATCTATACTATATGTATGCCAACATCCTAGTGCTCAACAACCTACGCAGGTGAGGCCCAGGATCTGCTAAGCTACCTGTGATGGTAGGTATGGGGCTGCCTCATGAGATGTGTCATTTCTTTGATTGTTGCTGTGGAAGAAGTGGGGCCCTCCTTGCCCTGCCACAGCATAGCTTGGAGCTTCATGTCCCAGAGCAATCCAAACACTCCTCGGCAGGAAGCGTGATGGACTGGGGTGAAAACTTTGGGATTGCAGAGATGCATCTCTGCACAGAGGAGAAAAGAGAACAAATAATGTGCTTCTAGGTCAAGCTGGATTCTTGGGGTCCCACTGGTAGAAGCAGAGCTGGACCTGATGTCAGGGAATCTTGCATCACATGCCACCTAACCCTGCTGCTTGCCTTCTCTGAGTCCTTCTTCCATGTGCTTAGGCAGCGTGGCATGAACACGTTCCTCTTCCGTCCACACTGTGGGGAAGCCGGGGCCCTCACACATCTGCTTACAGCCTTCATGACAGCAGATAACATCTCCCATGGTCTCAACCTCAAGAAGGTGAGTAGAGCAGTCTGCCAGAGAGCAGCCCAGGCATAGCAGAGGAAAACTTGTTCACAGCTGGTCTTCACTATAGCTGACAGTTAACTGTGCTCTGCACTAGACTGACACAGCCAGCGACCTGACAGTGGATTCCCTGGATGTCCATGCTGTAAGTGGTAGGGCACCCACTCTTGGGTCCCTCTCATCCACCCCTGTAGGCATGGCTTTTCCTCTCCTTTTGTACCCCTGACGTGCACATTAGTGCTTGTGGCAGGATGTAGCAGCTCCTGGCTTTCCCATTTTGGGTTGTTTGGATCAGCCCCTGCTCAGCTGCTATGCTTGGACCCCGTGTGTGTGTGTGTGTGTGGTACTCACCACCCATCCTCCCTGCTCCAGGGGCGCCAGACATTTCAGCGCTTTGACAAGTTCAACGACAAGTATAACCCTGTGGGTGCAAGTGAGCTGCGGGACCTCTACCTGAAGACAGAGAATGCTATCAACGGCGAGTACTTCGCTACCATCATCAAGGTGAGCATCCAGGGGAGGAGAGAGCAGTCAAGCCTGTGGTGCTGCTGTGCCCAGCGGCTGGAGGGTCCCCATGCAACTGTTTCTGTGTTGCAGGAGGTTGGCTCTGATCTGGAGGATGCCAAGTACCAGCACGCAGAGCCTCGCCTCTCAATCTACGGGCGATCGGCTGAGGAGTGGCCCAAGCTAGCCAGCTGGTTCAACAACCACCGGGTCTACTCCCCCAACATGAAGTGGATGATCCAAGTACCCAGGATTTAGTATGTGCTGTGGGTTTGAGGGAGCCCTGTGCCTAATTGTGCCTTACTATACCTCATTTTTTTTCCTCAAGGGATTATTGGGGCTATGTTGTTCCTCTGCTAGCAGCTAATCCCTGTTCTCTGCCCACAGCGATGTGTTCAGGTCTAAGAATTTCCTCCCACACTTTGAGAAGATGCTGGAAAATATCTTTGTTCCCGTGTTTGAGGCAACTGTCAATCCCCAGTCCCACAAGGAGCTGAGTGTCTTTCTACGTCACGTGAGTGTCACCTGGCGATGTCGTCAGGGTGTGGTGAGCACTCACATTACACAAGAAATTGGGTATTGGCACTGACATGGAAAATGTCATCAGTGGGCTTGTGCCACACTTTGGGAAAGCAGGTGTGTGCCCAGAAGTTCTGGGGGGGGCAGACTCTGAGCTGGCTGCTGTGGGGCTGTGAGAAATGCTGCCCACTCCCCTCCTGCAGAGGTGTTTGGTGTGAGCTCTATTTCTAGCCCTTGATAGAGCTTGGACATTTGTGAGGAGCAAGGTCTGCAGCCTTGCCCTGGCTCTGCTCTTGGTTGGAGCAGGGGGACAGGCTACAGCTGGGCTGTGGCAAGCTGCAGTGGGGCAGGGTGAGCCAGCCCACCTGGGCATGATGAGGTGTGGAGCTTTGAGATGCAACTTTTTTGTTATTTTTGCCAAGCAGATCACTGGCTTCGACAGCGTGGATGATGAATCCAAGCATAGTGGACACATGTTCTGCACTAAAAGCCCAAAGCCAAAAGAGTGGACTTCTGAGAAGAACCCATCCTACACCTACTATCTATACTATATGTATGCCAACATCCTAGTGCTCAACAACCTACGCAGGTGAGGCCCAGGATCTGCTAAGCTACCTATGATGGTAGGTATGGGGCTGCCTCATGAGATGTGTCATTTCTTTGATTGTTGCTGTGGAAGAAGTGGGGCCCTCCTTGCCCTGCCACAGCATAGCTTGGAGCTTCATGTCCCAGAGCAATCCAAACACTCCTCGGCAGGAAGCGTGATGGACTGGGGTGAAAACTTTGGGATTGCAGAGATGCATCTCTGCACAGAGGAGAAAAGAGAACAAATAATGTGCTTCTAGGTCAAGCTGGATTCTTGGGGTCCCACTGGTAGAAGCAGAGCTGGACCTGATGTCAGGGAATCTTGCATCACATGCCACCTAACCCTGCTGCTTGCCTTCTCTGAGTCCTTCTTCCATGTGCTTAGGCAGCGTGGCATGAACACGTTCCTCTTCCGTCCACACTGTGGGGAAGCCGGGGCCCTCACACATCTGCTTACAGCCTTCATGACAGCAGATAACATCTCCCATGGTCTCAACCTCAAGAAGGTGAGTAGAGCAGTCTGCCAGAGAGCAGCCCAGGCATGGCAGAGGAAAACTTGTCACAGCTGGTCTTCACTATAGCTGACAGTTAACTGTGCTCTGCACTAGACTGACACAGCCAGCTTGGCTTCAGGCAGATATTACATGATTTTCTGTGTTTCTCCAGGTGTGTGGGGGGATGTAGCTGAGAAATGTACTCAGATTTCAGGGGTTCAGCCTCACAGACCTATCACTGGATATGTCTGTGATCACTGGAGCCAGCTGAGTTCTGAAATCAGACAGGTTTGAACTCACTTGGTCTCGTGTGGGCCCCAGAAGACTGTAGCTTGTCTATCTCTCTTCTAGCACGTGAGCTCTGTGCAGCACATTTCCTGGCTGGGGTGCTGGGCTGATCTGAGGAGTGACCCTGGAGGTGGAAAGGGCAGCAACGTCATCCTTAACCTGGCAACTCTCCTCATTTTCGCAGAGCCCCGTCTTGCAGTACCTGTACTTCCTTGCCCAGATTCCCATCGCTATGTCCCCTCTCAGCAACAACAGCCTCTTCCTGGAGTATGCGAAGAACCCATTGCTCGATTTCCACCAGAAGGGCCTCATGGTGTCCCTTTCCACAGATGACCCCATGCAGTTCCACTACACCAAGGTACGGTGTGAGCTGGTCACCTCCTGCCTGGGCACTGGGGCTGTGGGGGGCCTCGATTTTTTGGGAATCCATGAGCATTTCACTGAATTTTCACTGAATTTTAGAGTTGGAAGGGACCATAGAGATCATCTAGTCCAACTCCCCTGCTGAAGCAGGATTGCCTAGAGCTAGAGCATGTTACTCAGGAGCATCCAGGCGGGTCTTGAAAATCTCCAAGGAAGGGGACTCCACACCCTCCCTGGGCAGCCTGTTCCAGGGCTCTGTCACCCTCACCGTGAAGAAGTTTCTCCTCATATTTGAGTGGAACCTCTTCTGTTCCAACTTGAGCCCATTGCCCCTCGTCCTCTCACTGGGAACCACTGAAAAGAGTCTGGCTCCCTCCTCCTTCAACCCTCCCTTGAGATACTTGTAGGCATTGATAAGGTCTCCCCTCAGCCTTCTCTT
>NW_015090898.1:685589-686196 GCF_001431845.1 Calidris pugnax
CCAGTCCTTGAATCATCTTTGTTGCCCTTCGCTGGACTCTTTCTAGTAGTTCCCTGTCCCTCTTGAACTGGGGAGCCGCAGAGGGTCCGGCCGTTTCTGGGCAGCCCTTGAGGCAGCGTGGAGGCTGCTGGCCTCTAACACAGCCTGTGGCTGCAGGAGGCCCTGATGGAGGAGTACGCCATCGCTGCCCAAGTCTTCAAGCTCAGCACCTGTGACATGTGTGAAATCGCCAGGAACAGCGTCCTGCAGTGCGGCCTGTCCCATGAGGTAAGCGCCGGTCCCTCCCTGGGGCCAAGGCCGGCAGCTCCACGGGTTCAGCCCCCGCGGAGCCCGGCGCTTCCCTGGGGTGCTGCCGGCAGGGCGCTGAGGTCCGCACCGCTGTCCTCCATCCCCGGCAGGAGAAAGCCAAGTTCTTGGGGGAAAACTACCAGGAAGAGGGGCCTCAGGGCAACGACATCCGGAAGACAAACGTGGCCCAGATCCGCATGGCCTACCGCTACGAGACCTGGTGCTACGAGCTCAACCTCATTGCCGAGGGGCTGAAGGCCGAATAGGACCGCGGGGGGACTCGGGGGCGGGTGGGGCGGAGCGGCGGCGGCGCGCCGGG
>NW_015090898.1:686320-706360 GCF_001431845.1 Calidris pugnax
ACTGAGGGCCTGGGGCTACGGTGAGGCGGCGCCGTGTGTGAGGAGACGAGCCCGGCCGCAGGCAGACGGCGGCCCATTACTCGCCGTCACGGGCCAGCCCCGCGGGGGGGCCGCAGCTCGGTCCTGCCCGGTCCCGTCACCCCGTCCCGGGCAGGCGGGGAGCGGCGGCGGGGCCGTTTCCCCGTGGGCGGGCCGGGAGCTGGAGGACACCCAGCAGCCGCCTTGGACCGGCCCCCGTCCTCCCGCAGCCTCTGGCCCTGTCCCGCCCGGAGAAAGGGGGTTCGGGGGGGTCTCACCGTCTGGAGGGGGGTGCAGAGAGGGCCCCGCCAGGCTCTTCCAGTGGTGGCCGGTGACAGGACTCACGGTGACGGGCACACGCTGACACATGGGAGGGTCCCCCTCGACAGCGGGAAACACTTTCGGGGGGTGACCAAGCACTTGGCTGCCCGGGGAGGTGGTGGACTCTCCCTCCATGGAGATACTCCAAACCCATCCAGACGTGGACCTGGGCAACCTGCCATAGGTGGCCCAGCCCGAGTGGGGATGTTGGACAAGGTGACACCCAGAGGTGTTTTCCCCCCTCAACCCCTCTGTGATTCCGTACGGAGCTTCCTCAGGGCAGATCACTTACTGGTGGGCTGTGGTGCTGTACATGGGGTCTTTCCTGGCCATGCTGCCCAAGGACATGGGGTCTAGGCTGGTGCAGAGCCCCCTTCCCCAACTCACTGTGCAGACCCCTCTGTTCCATGGCTGAATGCAGCCTGTCCGAGTGGGCACCTGGCTACCACAACTGGTAGAGCCCTAGTCGTGGTGGGAGCTCTTCCTCTTGACAGCTGAGACCTACGTCAGCCCTAATAACAGAAGAAAAGTAGAAGAGGGGTTGCAGGAGAAATCGCCCCTGGAAACATGCATCTGGGCAATGATGATGGTGGTTTCTGCTGTCCCAATCAGTTACGGAAGGGAGGGATGAGCGAGCGGTGACCTTGCTGCGTGGGAAGGGAGAGTGGAACTGGGAAGTGAGAAGCTTCTGCAGAAGCTGCTGTGCTGGGCTCCCAGGGCTCTGTCTGCCAGTGGGGAGGTGTGGGACCTTGGCCCCAGGGTGAGGGAAAGGCCCGAGGTGGGTACTTGCTGGAGCAATGGAAGGGTCCTGACCAGGGCCAGGAGCCCGGTGGGGCCCCAGGAGCGTGATGTGTCTTTCAGTCACTACTCGGGCTGGTTGTCCCTTCAGGGGCTTGCAGGCAGGATCAAGCAAATTGCTTACTATGTGAGCATTTAGAAGTTAAACTCCTGCAGGGACAGGATGTGGCGAGTGAAGAAATAGACCCTGAAAGATTTTGGGTGCCCTGTCCTAAAAAGCACAGCTCTTGGGCTGTGTTTGCCTTGAAGGGAAGGCGTGTGGAGAGGATGTCTGAGGATGTTGGGTACGGGGGGAATAAGCGGTGGTGGTTGCACCAAGAAGCAGCTGCAGGATAACTCATGTTTGAGTTTGACTTCCTCTCTGTCCCCACCGTGGGTCTCAGCTCTTGTGTGAAGCTGCAGCATTCCTGGGGCATGGAGCTGCCCTGCAGTGTCTGAGTCATCTGCTGCTTTCAGCGTGCTAACCTGAGCATTCAGACACTGTGAGTCAGGTTAAAAAACCATGGCTTTAAAAATAGTACATTGTGGGTTCTGTCCTCCGGTATAAAAGCCTTTAGGGCTTACATGTTTAAAGTAGGGTGGGTTTTTTTGTTGGTACCTTTTATCATGGGTAAAAACTTACTTTCCAAAAGTTGAATTTCATCACTTCAGAAAAAAAACCAGAAAGTTGGAAGATCCAGAGATATCTTTCCTGTCAGTACAAAAGTCTTGGGACCCATGGTAGAGGTCAGACTTTAACCTTCTTTTGCCACGTAATTAAGATTAGCATCCTATTTACTGTGTCCAGGGGCTGTGCTCTACACGGCCATGTATCTGATGAGGTGGAACTCCATTCCTCAGCATGATATGCAGAAACTTTGAATGAGTTAATAACTATAGTTGCTTTGTATCGAGATGGAAGTGACTAAGCAGACTGCATTCCTAAAGTGTTACTTATTTTGATATAAAATCTGCTTGCTTGGTACTGCCCATGTCTTTTAGGCATTAGCATGGCAGAGTTTTGTTCAGAAAAGCTTCAGGTTTGGAGTAGCTGAGAACTCTGGAAGAGGTCCTTGCTGCTGTGCTACTCCCCTCATCCCTCCAGGACCGAGCTGGCAGCTTCCCTAGACTTCAGAAGACCAGAAACTCTTTTATTTGGCTACTAACACAGGAGGCTTGGTGACAAGGAGGTCTCTTGGGTGGTTTAGAACTGCATGGCTCTCATAAAAGGAGTGAAAGATTGCTTCAGAGCTGCATGGGCTTGCCGAGTCAGTGATTTGCGTGTTCTTGTGCCTGTTGTGCAGGAGGACAAGGTAAGGTGGTGTGTTAGTGCCTTTGTTTAGTTAATCCGTGCTACGGAGGGTTGTGGGGTATCTGCAGCACCTGCAGTGTGTGGGCTTGACCTCAGCACCAAAGAGTATTTTATTCTTGAACAACATTGGCAGCATTCTCTCCTTGAGCATGTGCTTTCAGGAAATAGAATTGTCTTGAGACCTTCCATGGAAAATGCTGAGCATTCTTTCTGGCTTTCAGAGTTGGAAAAAGAGTCAGGGCTACCTATCATGTGTTGTGAACGTGTCTCTTTCTTCTGCTTTGGGTAAAGATATGGAAGCTGTCTTCAAACAGAGTGCATCCGAGAGGCTGTCGGGAGAAATGTGGGATATTCTGTCTAGAAATTATTTAATTTCTCTTCACTCAAAACTACTGTTTTCAATGAAATAATTCAGTATTCTTGACTACACTGAACTGCTGTAAGTGCTAATGCAGTAGGGATGATAAATTTGGCTTCTGTGGAAATACTGAGAATCATAGTGGAGACACTGAAGTTTGGAAGGAGAGGTCAGGAGAGCATCAGTCATGTTGGGGCTGGTTAGTTTGTGAAAGGTCCCTGAAGTACAAGTGCTGGCTGCCTGATTCTGGTGGTCTCTACCAGTCCTGTGTCCCTAAGCTGTGGTTTGGCCTTTCTCTGGCTGTGACTGAGGGTTACTCAGTTCAGATCAGACCACCCCAGTCTGCTCATTCTTCACCAAAGATCCATCTCAGCTCAGATTAAATGCCTGGTTCTTGATAGCAGCCACCTGCCCTGCAAGCCTGGGCAGGTGAAGAGCTGCATTCTCCTCCTTGGGTGGTTATTTGGGAGGGTACAGTTCAGGGCTGTGGCTGGCGGAGCAGCACCGAGCAGGAGAGCACGTCGTGCGCTTTAAGGTTGTGCTCTACCCCCTGTGTTTAAGATGAGCTGGGAGCCGTGTGTTCCTGGTTGGATCTGCTGGTCCAAAGATCAATGACGTGCCTTGGAAAGACCTTTGCTGTTGCGCTCCCAACTGTACGGCTTCTCAGGTGAGTGAAGCTTATTGCTTCACCTTCTAGTAATGCTACTTCTGCAGCTGCTGCATGGAGCTTCGCTGGCTGGAGAAGACATATCACTCGGTAGATTTATGCTACAGGAGACGAAATAAACTCAGTGTGGATCCTGTTTCTGCACATGGGTCTGTAGCTCTGGATGCTGGAGCCAGGTAATCACTTGAGCAGGGGGTGAACTGCTGGAATGCTGGGCACTCATCAGAGAGCAGGACCAGAGGCAGCCCTGCAGAGCCTCACCAGGACCTGTGTACTGGCTGGGATGGTGCTTCTCCACGTGTTTCTCACTTGCTGGTTGTGCCTCATCGTGGAAGCACGGATGCGGACAGTGAGAGAGGTTGGAGCATTAGGCTGACTTGGGCCATGGCTCTGTATCGGGACACAGAAGTATGGCAGGCTGGCTGAGGAAACTACATGCAGTTGTTTGCCCTCATGGACACTGCCTGCAGATGTTTTGGCCGCTGGTCAGAGCCCTGAGAAGCTGGTGGCTGATGCATTTGGGAGGCTGATCCCCCCTCTCTGAGCCTGTCCCCATCAGAGCCCGTGCCTCGGGGAGCGCCCCGAGCACAGCTGCTGCAGGGTGGCTGCAGTGGCACAGGAGAGGGGAAAGTTCTTTCCTGTCTGCTAATCAGGACTGTGCAGACAGGAATGGAGGAAGGATGGCTCTGCTCTGGCTCAGGATGTTTTGAAAATGATGCCTATTTATAGGAGAGGGCTGGGGCAGAGGGCGGCAGCCCCAACAGAGGAGGGAGAGAGCGGGACAAGTTCGAGAACAAGAGGACACACAACCCAGCCAACCTCTCCTGCCCGCCTCTCCCTGAGACCCCCGTGGGGAGTGTGCTCTGGAAGCCTGTTTTGAACATGTGATTTAGGGAGGAATGTTCTTCAGCAACTGCCAGAGAGCAGCTGGGAGCTCCTGGTGATGTCTATGGCTGGAGTGTACTGATGGTTCTTTTCTTTTCGTCCACAGGTTGTGCTGTGCAGAGCTGACACCCAGGGGCTCTGGGACAACACTGTGTCTTTGGAGTCTCATACCACCTTGATGCGTGCAGGACACGTGTGGACCTGGACAAGGCTGGAGATGGGGTGTTTTTAAGCACGTTGGCAATTGCCATGCACCCAACAGGGCCAGTGGACAGTGGCTTCTCCCGCTCTGCTGTGCAGACCCTCTCCCGGAGCCACTGCCGCAACATCAAACAGAAGATCTCCCAGTGGGAGGGGAGGACACGAGGGTGCTCCAACAAGGAGAAACAGCAGCTGAAGGACTTTGGAGTAAAGTATGATCCCAGCTGCGATGCTCTGCTCAGAACAAAGCCAGAACATACAGACAAGGGCAGAAAGACTGAGTCCAAACATCCAAAGAGCCTGGGTTTGGACTTCAGGGAAGATGCACGGAGCTGCTTGCAGACTGATGACTGTGGTGACCTCAAGCCCTGTGCGTGCAGCCTCTCTTCCCAAGCCAAGGAGAAAGGAGAGAGGCAAGCAGACTTCCTGCACCCAGGGGCAAGACTGCCCCCGGGGAACTTCTATACCTCAGAAGCTCTGTGGAGGAGAGTAGATCCCCTTCTGCCTGACAAAGCCCCACCATGTCCCTTGGACCTTCAGAGGAAGCAAGGGAGGTGTGGCTCCAGGGAAAGAGAACTTAAAGGAGTGGAGCCTCTCTGCAGGGCAGAGAGGAGCTTGAAAAAGATTTATTCTGAGGCTGAGGGGCAAGAGGAGGAGCAGGCTGCTGTCCCACCACCCAAGCCCCGCAGGACTTTCTGCTATCTTGCAGAGAAGGGTGCTGGTAGCTACAGCGATGCCAGTGCTAGCAGGGAAGCTGCCCTGCAAAAGCAGCATGGAGGAGACTTGGTGTCATCCTCCAACAATTCTGAGAAGAAAATAGCCAGCAGGAGGATCAGAGGGAGAAGCCAGAGGTACATCAATTCTTCTCTCGTGTCTGAAACATATTTCCTTAAATCACTTTACAGATGGGTTTAAACAGCTTGCTTGCCATGATATCCTTGTGGAGGTGCTAGTACTGATGATGCCTTTGTTGACGGGGAGAGGATGTTTCTGGATGAAAGTACCCTCTTTCCAGTGTTGTGTATATGCTGCTTTTGCTGCTGATAATCTTACAAAGAAGGCTAAAAGCTCCAAACAGGTGTCAGTCCCACACCTTAAAACAGAGCTGAGTGATAATATGCTGGCCCCAGGGAGAGTGCTGCCGGCTTCTTTCCCTGAGCTTGTCCTCAGCTGCAATTTCTGGGTTTCAGAATAACTTTCTCTGGGGGCAGTACAGCTACTGAACGTTCCAGCTTTCCTGTGAGTGAAAGATTCTCTTGTTGCTTAAAGCTGGAGGCTGTCAGCTGTGGTACCCCTGTTGCAGTAGGTTTGGTTATTCTTCCCTCTTTCCTGTATGTAGGTCCCTGTTACAGGGTAAAAAAAATCTCTGAGCTGGCTTGGTGCTAGTTCTGCTGTGTTCTGTGAGCGTGACAGCTGGAGATGTGGCTAGGATTCCTTGAAACCTTCTTCATCTGTGGCAAACCGTGCAGCAACAAACCCAATTTTATGATGATGGGCTAAATCCCTGCCAGCTCCTTTGTGACCTCTGTGCCATAATTTTGAAATGGAGGCCAAGTGTATGAAAATGCAAACTCGCAAATGCGGTGACACCCTTAGGAGGAGAGATCCAGTGGAAAGCAGTGCCCTAACTCTGAGTGCTGCTGCCCTAACTCTGAGTGCTGCTGCAAGTACTTAGTCTGCAGAACATGTTTTGGGTTCTTGCCTCTGTGACAGGATGGGACTTGCCATACACACCTGGAGTGTGCTTGGCCACAGAGCCTCCAACTTCATTTTTAATTTAAAAATCTCCCAGAGTAAGTGAGTAGGATTCGTTTGGTGTGCTGGTTTTGGCTGGGATAGCGTTAATTTTTTTTTTTATAGTACCTTGTGTGGTGCTATGTTTTAGATTCGTGATGAAAACAGTATTGATAACACACCAGAGTTTTAGTTGTTGCTGAGCAGAGCTTACACAGCCTCAAGGCCTTTTCTGCTCCTCACATCATCCCACCAGTGATGGACTGGGGGTGGGCAAGAGGCTGGGAGGGGACACACGGGACAGCTAACCCCCACTGAGCAGAGGGATATTCCAGACCAGATGATGTCATGCTCAGCAGTAAAAATTGGGGGAAGAAGGAGATAAGGGGGGACATTTGGAGTTAGTGTTTGTCTTCCCAAGTCACTGTTATGTGGTGGGGCCCTGCTTTCCTGGAGAAGGCTGGACACCTGCCTGCCGAGGGGAAATAATGAATGAATCCCTTATTTGGCTTTGCTTACACGCACAGCTTTTGCTTTACCTATTAAACTGGCTTTTTCTTGACCCACATGTTTTCTTGCTTTTACCCTTCTGAATCTTTCTCCCATCCCACTGGGCGAGCAAGTGGCTGTGTGGGGCTGGCAGGGGTTAAACCCCAACACTTGGGAATCAGAGGGTCCAGAGCGGAGCATCCATGTGCTCGATGGCCCCAAGGAGGACAGCAACTCGCTGGTACATGCAGGTCCCTTTAGAAGAAGTTACACTGGTTTTCCTCTAGGAAATCTTTTGAGTTTGAGGACATCCAGGGCTTCCGCAACCGGATGGGAACTACCAACTCCCCCAGACTTCGAGACACACTCTGTGTGGACTGGAGACAGCAACTCACTGGTACATTCAGGTCCCTTTAGAAGAAGTTACACTGGTTTTCCTCTAGGAAATCTTTTGAGTTTGAGGACATCCAGGGCTTCCGCAACCGGATGGGAACTACCAACTCCCCCAGACTTCGAGAAGAGGCAAATGGCACTGCGGGATCCAGGCTTGTCTGCACACAGTCAGAAGACAACATCTACGAGGACATTATCTGTATGTGCCTGTGCTTCTGGGGGATGCACTCACTGTATTTAAGGGTAGAAAATTTGCTGGGGAGGGATGCATGAAGATGAGAATGTATTGAGGCCCTTTCCAGCTCTATGAATTTTAAGATCTTCCCCATCTGGGACTCTTTGGATGTGAACAGCTTGATTTCAGATGTCATAGAAGGTTGCTAGAATTGGCCTGTGCTAAGCTGATTTCTTTGTTAGCTCTTCAAATGCTTTGCTCGAGTGCTGCACAGAGATCAGTGTGAACACTGGCAAAATCACCTGCTTTGCAATAGAGCTACTTTTTTTTGTTTGTTTGTTTTTGCAGTGGTAGAAGTGTTTTGCACAGCTGTGTACAGCTTGCCAAGTTGATGGTAGTGGGTTGGAAGGATCTTTGAGTGGTGGGAACCTAATCCATCTTAACAGGTCTCCTTCAGACCCTCTTAAGGTTTGGCAGACAACTGCACGCCCTCCCTGCTTACATCCCCTCCAAGAATGGTTTGTTTGTTTTTGCAGTGGTAGAAGTGTTTTATTTTGCTGTGTACAGCTTGCCAAGTTGATGGTAGTGGGTTGGAAGGATCTTTGAGTGGTGGGAACCTAATCCATCTTAACAGGTCTCCTTCAGACCCTCTTAAGGTTTGGCAGACAACTGCACGCCCTCCCTGCTTACATCCCCTCCAAGAATGCAGGACTTTACCTCCTCTCATAAATCCCCTATCCAATGCTTTTCCAGGTCCTGCAAAAGAGAACCACTATGAAGATATCAGAGCGCTGCCCTTACCCTTGTGGAAGGTCCCATCTGTCTGGAAGCTCCCACCCCCTCGGAGCAACAGTAGAGCTCCCAAGGTAGGGTGAGGGGATTAAATTGTCATGTGTCATATAATTTGTCACAGAGAGTCATCCTTACAAGGGCCCTACTTTGTACTCCCCCCCGGCCCCACATTCCCTACTGCTGTGTCATTGGCTTTCCTTATTTTTTTATTGTTGAACCACTATGAAGATATCAGAGCGCTGCCCTTACCCTTGTGGAAGGTCCCATCTGTCTGGAAGCTCCCACCCCCTCGGAGCAACAGTAGAGCTCCCAAGGTAGGGTGAGGGGATTAAATTGTCATGTGTCATATAATTTGTCACAGAGAGTCATCCTTACAAGGGCCCTACTTTGTACTCCCCCCTGCACATTCCTTACTGCTATGTCATTGGCTTTCCTTATTTTTTTATTGTTTGTTATTGGTGTAAATGATAATGAACCAACAGTGGCAGTTGATGAATTTGCACATTCCTTACTGCTATGTCATTGGCTTTCCTTATTTTTTTATTGTTTGTTATTGGTGTAAATGATAATGAACCAACAGTGGCAGTTGATGAAGTTGCCAAGGAGCAAAAGAATAGGAACAAGAGAGAGTTGATGAGAAGTTTGAGTGTGCAGGGTGGGATGGAGAGCTTGGCAGAGCAGGAAGCTGCAGAGAGTTTGTCATTTGTAATGTGGCTTCTTTGAGTCTGAGCTTGGATGAAAACTTAATCCCATGCTTAACCATCTCTTCTGATGCTGTTTTGTAGCCTCCCCCAAAACCTCCCTTCCTCAGTCGCAAGAGTCTTGAGCTAAAGCCCTCCCAGACAAGTTTCCAAGGGAAAGTGGTGAAGGATACAACCCTGCCTGTCACACTGACTGAGTGGAAGCTGTTCCGAGCAGTGGAGGCTGCTAGCAAGAGAAAGAACTTGCCCTGGGTGAGATTTAAGCGTGAAACACTACTTCTTGCATGGCATTTCAAACTCTTGTTGCTTTGTCTAGCACCTTCTAAGTGCTTTGTACGTGGTGATGGAGCTGTGTGTCTGGCAGGTGAATGCTGGTGGGTGCTGCTGTATGTGTGGACAAGGCACCCTGCTCTTAACCATTTCCCTCCCAAGCAGCAGGGCAGGCGTTTGGGGATCAAAAACCAGAGTGCCAGTTCTGGCTGGGACAGGGGTGATGTTGTTGGCCAAGACTCTGCAAACACAACACCAGGTGTTGACCTGGAGATCAGTGCTGTGTGTGAATACTAGCTCTTCCTCGTGCTTTGCCATTGAAGCCTTGTTCCCAATGCTTCCATGAAGTGTAATGATGCTAATTTTGTGCCAAATGTGGTACAGGAATGCAAGGAAGCTCCCTGTGAGCTAAAGGGCCAGCCCTCTAGAATTGTGTGTGTGTGTCCCTTGCTCCTCATGACTTCTCAGACTGACCCATATGTTCTTGCTGCAGGCACTGAGTTCTTAGATGGGAGTTCTTGGCTTGCCATCAGGAACATTCCCTTGCAGCTGTTTCATAGCCTGAAGGTGAAGAGCAGCTTTTAGGGATATTTGCATTTCATAAAGTTCTCCCCTCTGGTGCCTCTGGCCGCTCCCTCCTGCCTGTGTGCAAAGGCAGATACTCTTTCCAGGCCAGAGTAGTGGGAAAGGCTTTCAATCCACTTTCACATTGGAGGACTCCATTGTAATTCTCATTTGATGTGTTGGGAATCTTTCTAGATACTGGTGTTGGTGACCAGCTCAGGTCCCTCAGTGATAAACATGCAGCATGAGCTCTAGGACTGTACCTACCACTGTAGCAGCATTTTGTGCATAGGACTCAAATTCCAGTTGTGGTAGTGGCAACAACTTACTTTTGCCATGGTAAAATCATTTGTCTTCTGCGGATCGTTGTTTCTTGTGAAACTTGGGTGTATTTGCTCAAATTGCACAAGACTGTGAGGTAGAGTTGGACAGCTGCAAAATACTTTGAAAACGTTAAGTACTTTAGAGAAACAAGCAACTTCTCTATGTGTTTTTAAACAAACTGTAGGCCTGGAAAATCCAGAAGGAGATGGCAAGATTGTAAAAATGCTGTGATGGAGAATAGCTTTCATTTGGACAGGGAAAAGAAAACATTCTCCAAAAGCAAAAACCGATTCCAAAAATCTGGTAACAATTTATATGCAAGGAGCACACTTTTTTTGCTCACAAGGAATTCAGCCAAGATTGCCTGAGAGATTGAGAAAGGGATTGGAGTCTAAAGAGAAAGAACTTACTTATTGCTTAAGAAACACATAGCTGCCCTAAACACACCCAGTATCTTTCACTGGTGACTCAAATGCATAAAAATCAGAACAGAAATGGAAATTCTCTAGGTGAGGCTGGATGGTACAGAGGCAAGAAGGCAGATCTTGCTGGAGAAGCAGCTCTGGGCTGTTTTCTTCCTTGCAGCCTCACCATGCCAGGAGGACCAGCTGATGCAGAGAACGGGGAGAAATAGATCTGAGAAGGAGAAAAGCCTAAGCCTAGTTTGCTGAGCTGGGGATAAAGGCTTGAGCTGAAAAACAGGTTTTCTTGCTGAATTATCTTCCTTTTTATGTAGTATTTGTGGTGACAAATCGTTAGGCCCCACCCTCCTACGCTCAGTGGGAGCACCTAATGAATTCTGAACTTGAGACAAGAATGAACTTGACCTGCTCACTGAATTCAGCACGAATCCTTCTCCACAGTGAAGCGATGGCTGCCTTTGACGTGCAGCGGTCCTGCAGTGTTGTACCCTGGCAGCTGGGGGAGTCCAGAGGGCTGTGAAGGAGGGACAGAAAGCTTTGGGATTTTGGCTTTAAGGCCGTTGTGAGCAGTGGAAGGAAGGTTAACAGCGTTGAGTTGGAGTGTCTAAATGCTGGCCCTTCTTTCATGTCTGTAGCTTCGTCTGCAGTGGGCTATGGTTTTTTTCCTGTGGGACAGGTCTGTGGTGTCCCTGCAGCATAAACCCACAATTCTGTCTGTCTTCACTGGTGCAAAATTAAACTACATAGTCCTTCATTTTAGCAAAACTACTCTGGGACAAGGACTGTGCTTAGAGCAGCTTTGGTCTGTGCCGACATGGTGCTTTGGAGAACCTGGTCCAGCTGTCTGACATCCAACTGCAGCAGAAAACTTAAAAGAAGCCAAACCAAAACCCAAACCCCAAGCTATACTTTCCAGCTGTCTGACATCCAACTGCAGCACAAAACTTAAACCAAACCAAAACCCAAACCCCAAGCTATACTAAGAGCGCTCTGCTTTTTCTGGGCTTGGAAAGAACTGGGAAGCTTGAGAGCATATGGAGTTCAGGGTCCTTTGTGGTGGAGGGTTAATAAGGCATTTCTGCAACAAGAAATGGAGATCTGATGCCAGCCACTTTGCTGCTTCTGCCATCTGTTTGGTAGCAAAGTATGATAACTTCCAGAATGCTGGTGCAGTTCAGTGTCAGCTTTGAGTCGTGCTAACAGTAATCTCTCTTGTAGCAGAAATTCTGGGCTCATTCATTATCCAGTGCTAAAAGCACTCAACAAGCAGCCTGTGAGCCAGTGTCGTTGGCAGGACTGGAGCAGCCTTTCCCATGTTGTGGTGTTAGATGATAGCTGCTGGGCTGCGGTCCCGTTGGCACCCCGACTCTTTTCTGCACCACCACATTAACCTCTGCTTCTGCTTTGGATTTCAGCTGGTACTAAAAATACAGGAGATCTTTGATTCTAAGCGTGGAAAGAAGAGGATGAAGTTGCTTAATCCTGCTGGGAGAGAAGCACCTCCAGTGAAAGGTACAGAGGTCTCCAGCAGCTTTCTCTTGGCTATAAACCTCTCGAGCAGCTCAATTTCTGTACGCCCTGGGGTATCTTGGGCAGCAGAGACACCACCACCTCCTGCAGCTCGTGCAACAGTGCTGAGTCCTGTGTCTCACAGCTGGAGCTGTTGAGCTTTCAGCAACACTGGACTGGGAACACTTGATTAACCCAAGTTTAACACAGTCACAAATGGAAGATTCCACTGTGATTTCTGAAGAGCTGGGCTACTGGTTAAGAGTGTTTTTTCAAAAAAGCAGAACAAACCCCCAAATTCCCCACAAAACCATTTGGCATGAGAACTACCTCTGACCGCTCCAGTCATTGCTTTAGTGCCTCTGAAGTGATATTCTTGTGTTCTTCTGATTTTGTAGCCATGGTATAGTCTTTCTTTATAGTATATTCTGTTCAGCAACTCTGTTAATTTTTTATAGCAGCATCAAATAGCTACCTGGTTTCTGCTCTTTGCCTCTGTTCAGCTGACCTACAGGTGGTTTTACTGGAAACAGTGACTTGATACCAGCTCTGCTTTTTGAAATTTCCTATTGTAGCACATTTGCCGGTACCGGCTGCTCTTCGAGCAGGAGAGGTGGGCAGCCCTGGGTGGTGTTGGTCTGATGAGTCTAAAGTTCTCTCTCTTTCCCAACTTTGGGTGTTGCCCATCTTCCTTTTGCATGGCTAATAAGTGAAAACTATGTGTGTTTCAGGTGAAACCAGTGGGAATGAAAGCGATACGGAAAATCAGCCAAAAAGTGAGTGACTCACAGGGGTTGGTCCTGTCCCCTCTGCACATTTGGCTAAGGCTCTGATGGGATAAGCACACTGACTAGTTGTGGCTTCTGCCAAGACAGGGCACATCGAAGAGGCAGCATGGCCAAGGCTGGGAGCTGTTGTTGTGACAAATCTGTTTCTGCTGCTTCTCCTGAACGCTTGAGGTTTAATGCCATTAATCTGCCAGTTGCTAGAAGTACATTCATTTTGGGTTGGTAGTCCCAGTTAACTAAAATGCATCTTGCCAGGAGATGATTCATTTTGGGTTGGTAGAGTCACAGTTAACTAAAATGCATCTTGCCAGGAGATTGTCCTTGAATCGCTTTCGCTGCTAACACTTGAGGTTATTTTCCCCCTACTTCCTTCCCTGGATTCTGTTTTAACCTTCACTGCTAACCCCCTACTTCCTTCCCTGGATTCTGTTTTATACCTATAATGGTGTGAGATACCCTCTCCCTGGGCAGAAATCACTTGGTTATTTGTCTGGTTCCACAGCCCTGAGTTTGATCATAGACCCAAACAACAGGCTTGAAATACCCACTTGCTTTTAGCTGGTGGGGGAAGAACCAAAGAGGTCATTGTCTCTCTGCTGGTAAGGTTTGGATGTGAGATGGCAATGGTTGGCTGGCAGCCCTGGTGAGAGACTTTGTCATGTCTCTAAGCAAACATCTAGTGAAAAGAACCAACCAAATTGTTTGAGACGTTTCATTTACTTGGGGGAAACGTACAGAAGGCCATAACGTGGAGCAAATAGTGAAGTTCCACTTCTTTATGTTAAGGAGAATAATGGAGAGTGAAGAGTCTCTGCAGAAATACAGTGACTGAGTCACTGCCTGATTTAAGAGTTGTTTCCAAAGTGTCCAGAATGTGTCATGGTGCCTGGGCCACAGGAATTTCTTACGTCAGAGTGCTGTGCCTGTGCTTGTGACTCTCTGGTGCCTGTCAGGACGTCCCAGCCTGCAGGTCTCCTGGCTGGGAAACTGGCTCTGCCTCTCATGAATGCCCGTGATGCTTTACAGAGCATCAGCCTGGCAATTACCAAACTGGTGGAGCTGGGCTTCCTCTCACTGCTGGGAATGTGAACATACACAGTGGTAAAAGCCAATGTGTGTATCAGGAACATAGACTATAGAGAACTGGATGGAAGAGGGCCTGGCCTGTAGTTAAACTTTCCCTCTTCTGGAGTTAAGAATAAATACTCACGATGCATGGGCATTCCTCAGTGGGGATAAATGAGACTTGTCCTGGTCCTTTAATCCTCAAGGTGTTTGCCCAAGCATCCCAGCTCAGGCAAGATGCTGGTCACAGCCTGCTGCAATCCAGGAGAGCTCTAAGGGTCTCATTAGGGTCACCATTTATAGAGTCTGAGATAATTGACTTTCAGGTACTTTTCCAGTCTGGCCCAACTCGGACAATAGGATATTCTGGTGCTTTCCACCAGTCGTGCAAGCCCAGAACTTGCTAGATCTTGAGGTTCTGGTATCACCCCCCTCTTTGGGCCACCATCCAGGTGCTGTCAGGGGGTGATCTATTATTGACTGTTTCCAAGCGAGAGGGGACATGGGAACCAACTGCGTTAAGGGGCTACTGTAATGTTCTGGTCTGTTGCCCTTTGCATTCTTTCCTGTTCTGTGTTGGGTTATTACATGGCCCAGGTGAGGTGAAATCACACCAAGCACTGAGTGGCCTAAGGAGATGTGGGCTGCACCACCACAGATGTGTGGAAGGAATGTCAGGACAGCAGGAGATTGGTCCAAGGGATTTGCTGAGCAGCTTCCCCTCCCTGGAACAGCTCAGTGCTTGAGGAGCCAAGGCAGGAGCCCAAGTCCTGTAGAGCGCAGCAGTGATGTTAGGCAAATGCACCCTTCTTGTTTCCCCTTCTAACGGTGTGACAGGTCCTCTTCTGTGACCTGTAGGTGCAGGGCAGTGGTAGCCACGGGTGGTTTTGGATTTGTTCCTTTCCTCAGGTCGGCACAGGTGCCCGTTGCAGGCGCAGTCAGCCACCAAGAGGAACCCACACTACCAGACTCTGGAGAGGGATCTGATAGAGCTTCAGGAGCAGCGGCTCTTTGAGCTGTTTGTGGTGGTGTCGCTGCACAAGAAGGCATCTGAGACAGCGTACACACCACAGATCATACAACAGTTTCCCAGCAAGGTAGGAGCTGCATGGAAACCTGCCCCAAAACCACACTCAGTAGCTGTTAATTTCCCTCTCAGACTCTGTGCTGCTACAGGATACAGGCTTGGAATATGAAGCACCTTGCTCTGTTACAGACCTAATGTATAGTGTTGGGCAGCTGTTGAATCTCTTTCTCGATAATGAGTTTATTATCTTTTTTTGGAACTAAGAAGGCTCCTACTGTGACTTTAATTGCCTGGAAATACCATAAATCCATCTTGTCTTGTGGTGCGGTGCTGAGGCGGGAGAGGGAGTGCAGTGATCTGTTCCCAAAGCTGGCACCACCTCATCCTGGTAGTCTGTGATTTATAGACAAGGAGTGAAGCAATTTGACTAATGGTGCACAGGAACTAGAATCGCAGGGCTTTTAGGCTTATTTATGCTTTTCTGGGGAAAAAAAAATATGGGCAAAGCCATGTGTACTAGCCCCCCAAAAGCAGAGGAGAAATGTGGAATTTAAAGTACTGTAGCTAGAACAAGCCATTTGAAATAAGCCTTCTCTCTCTCTGTTCAGCCCAAATGGATGGCAAGGCCAGTGTGTGGCTCCCAACTGTGACTCTGTGTACACAGTAGTTTCTGTAAAGCTGAGAGGATGGAGCCTTGATCCTGTTTCTGTGGTTCCAGATTGAAATGAATATTCAGTTGTCACTGTCTAGGCTTGTACTTGCTGCCTTCCAGTAAAAAACAGTAATTCTATCTGTGCCATCAGGACTAAGCCAGAGATTATTAAGGAATCTGCATGTCATCCAAATAGAGAAGGAGAGGTCACATTCGTTTAAGGGAGGTTATGTGGAACTCCAGCAGGAGCCACAGTGTCCACCTGCGTAAGGGATTTGTTTGCAAATAGCTCTGGTGTCTTAAATGTGTAAATGTTTTGGATTCACAAAATGAATAAGGGACTGCAGCCAGAGAGAGTGCAAGTCTTAACTTGGTGGGTAAAACTGAATATACATAAATAATACTTGCTAAAAGTGCAAACTTCAGGGTGTTAGGAGGAAGAAAGGAATGTAAACAGATTTGGCTTCTCCCTGGTCCAGCCTCTCAGTCTTTTGGGAACAGCTTTTGGGAACAGCAGAGTGTTGTTCTTTTCCTGCTGCCCAGGGCGACAATCAGACCCAACTGTACCATGGGGCCCTTCACTGGCCTTTATAAATACATTAACAAAACGAATTATTTTCCAGTGTTTATCCTCTGCTCACATTAGAGTGTTTTGGTGAATGACTATACTGGACAGTCTATCGTGTTGGGATTTTGCAAGAAACATTGCCCAGTAATTATTGAGGTGTTCTGATTACAGATTTGTCTCCCTTCTAAAAATAGCCTTGCTTCCAAGTAATCTGCTTCTCACCCTCTTCTTTGGGCTGCATGCCCAAGGACATCAAAGCTTTTGTACAGCTGTTACTCTGTAAAAATGTTGTACTGTTTTCCTAACAGCTCCTTCATGCTGTCACAGCTTGGGGCACTGGAATAGCCAAGATGTGCTGACTGAGAGAAGAGTGTCTGAAGTCAGCTTCATGCAATAAACTTTCCTCTTCTCAGGGACTTTTCCTACTTACGTGATCTCTCTTATTTGAACTCTAACCATTCTATGAAAACCTTCCTTTTGCCCCTTCTGGGCAGTTTTGAGCATGGGAAGTTGTCCTATAGTCTCCTCTTAGCACCTTCACATCTCCTAGGAACAGAACTAAGGCGAGCTGACACAACCATCACTTGGGGTCAGTTCTAGCTTCATTCCCCAATAAACTTGGCCATGATTGTAAATCCTTACTCAGTTCCTAGCAATTCCAGCTGGGGGGTTTTACAAAGGTCCAATCACCAGGAAAGATGCAAGAGGTAACTGGGAATTGGGAATCTGTTATAGTCAGATTATGTTCTCCTGTGTTTGTGCATTAGCTATCTGATGGTTCAGCATTTGGAAGTGTCGGGAAGATACTGTCTCCCGTTGTTTTAAATGCTGCAGCTGTGCATCACACCTCAGTGACTTCAAATGCATGTGTCACCCCTCCAGCCTGAACATCCCTTCAGACAGTCAAAGGATACTGAAGAGAGGCTAAAGGTCATTCCCAAGTTTTGCTTTCCAGATCCCAAAGACTGGTTCCCTACATCACACCTTAAAAGGTAAAGACTTGTTTTTGAATGTTCATGCCAGAAACAGGCGATGCTGAAAGCTTAGGTATGAGCCAGTTTCCTGGACCAGAGGAACTGTAGCCAGAGTGAGGGAAAAGGGGAAAGGCTGAGTCCCTCGCCTCTGTGGTGGGGGAAAATGAGATATGGAGGTGGACTCAGAGGTGCTGCTTCTCCCTGAGCACCATCTGTCCTATAAGAAGGAAGTTTGTATTGTCTGTTCAAGGCCAGATCCCAGGGCTGGGAAGTGCTTCTGGGGCTCCTTAGCAGAATGGAGAAGCAGCTGAGAAGGAAGAGAGCTGTTGTAGCTCAATGAGAGTCCACGGGCTGCAGGTTTTTACACTGAACAGAGCCTGAAGTAGCTTGCTGACCACAGCAGCGGGTCTTCAGTATGACCAGAAGGAGAATGGCTTGTAGTTTGTATGCTTTGTTTGTCAGTCTCTTCTCTGAACTGGATGGTGAATTTAACCCTGACTGTACTTTCGTTCCCCAGCGAAACGTTTTCTTTTGTGTTGACGGGTGAGGATGGCAGCCGATGGTTTGGGTACTGCAAGAAGCTCCTGGTAAGCATCTGTGTGTTGGGTGGAGTGTAAAGAATGTGTTGATAATGGACAGACAAGCGTGGGACGTGAATCAGCAGTAATTTCCCATGTGGGTTAAGCAGTGCCTGTGCTGCTGGGGTCACCAGCCCTTTGAGTGCAGGAGGGAAGGAGTGTGGTGATGCCCAGCAATGCAGTGAAATGGGCTCTGGGTGGGAAAGGTAGCTCCTGGAACTGGTCATTCCTCGGGAATGTTTTAAGTCAAAATTGTAGAGGGAACTACAGCGGCAGGAATTCTGCCAGTCAGCTGCAGGGTAGGTGCCAGGTTCTTTACTGCATCCCTGTTCTCAGCATAACTGTTTTATTGCCTTTCAGCCGGAGGGGAAGGGGAAGCGCCTTCCTGAGGTGTACTGCATCGTTAGCCGCCTGGGCTGCTTCAACCTCTTCTCCAAGGTGAAGTGGGGAGAGCTCGAACTTTATATCAGATTTGAGCCCCTGACAACCTGCAAGCTCCACAAAGCAGCTGGATGCTTCTGTGCGGTCTAGACCTATGAAGGCAACTATTCCTTCAGCAAATGATTGTCAGGAAGCGGCTTCTAATACCTGTTATTACTGATGGTGCTCCTTCACCCTCTTCTTCCATTACTTGGAAATGGAAAATCAGTTTAAGGGTGGGGTGGGGGAGAAGATCTCAGCTTGTTTCTCTGAGCACCATGAGGAGTAGATAAAGAGGTAAAGACTGGGGAAAGCTCCTGCAGGTAAAGGGCAGCTCTTGCCAAAGAACACAAGATCAGGCTTTTGATGAAAGCTGCTTTCTAATTGTTGGAGCACAGAGTTTCTAGAACAGTGTTTCAGAAAGACTTCTCGGGGAGGAGGATAGGCTGTTACTCCTCTAGTTGTGAGAATTTGGTTACTATATACAAGACATTCCTTGCAGTAGCAGAAGACTGGGTTTGGGAATGGAGAGTTGTACCCACAGGTGTCTGTTCCCATTTGATTGTTCAGACGTTTGAGAGGTGCTTTCACAGGGGTCTCGAGGGAGGGATGGGGCTGTGAGTCCATTAGAGATCGTGTCTCCTCTGGCTCACCAGCAGGCCTTGAAACAGCATCCATTGTATTTTCTTGCAGATTTTAGATGAGGTGGAGAAGAGGCGAGAGATGTCCCCGGCCCTCGTACACCCGTTTATGCGCAGTGTAATGGAGGCGCCATTCCCTGCTCCTGGACGCACCATCGCTGTGAGGAGCTTCCTGCCGGGAGCGGGAGATGAGGTAATGGCGGTCAGGGCCAGCCTTCCTCTGCTGTCCCCGGGGCAGAGCGGCACTTGGCAAACTGCACTGTAGAGGAGTGCTGCCTTAAATAGTTGGTCTGAAGGTGATGTCCTAATGTAAGAAGAGAGATAGACTGCTTTTTGAGGAGGAGCTGCTTGGGTGTCCCCCCATGGGGTTCCCCGAGAGGGCCTGACCCACCATTATCTCCTCTGCTCCCCTCAGGTGGTGGAGCTCTGCCGCCCGCTGGACTCCCGGCTCGAGCACGTTGACTTCGAATGCCTCTTCAGGTGCCTCAGCGTCTCACACACCATCCGGGTCTTTGCCTCTCTCCTGCTGGAAAGGAGGGTGATCTTTGTTGCTGACAACTTGAGGTAAAAAATGAGTCTGAGTGACTGGTTCTTTTTGAGGGACGCTATTTTTTTTTTTTTTCTTCCACTTTGGGCCTGTTTTGTGTGCAACCTTCTCTAACTTTTTGTAAATAGTTACATTTAAAAGCTTTTTGCAGACTTCCCACACAACACGTGCATGCTTAGAATTTGGAGCATGCTATTTACCCACGAGGAGATAAGGGAATGTTTCCGGTACCTCTTTAGCCTGGGGTGATGCCATTTAGGCTCCCCATAACTGATGTTAAAAGTGGATGCATGGGGGCTTCTGCTGATGCACAAACAACATATGTGAATGACATTTTCCCCGAGCATTTCTAACCTGTGTCTGTAGCTGAGAACGGAACGAGATGTTGACAACCCACTCTGTGCTTCTTTCACCTTTCTAGCACTCTCTCTAAATGTGGCCATGCCGCAGTTGCAACGCTTTATCCCTTCACTTGGCAACACACCTACATCCCAGTCCTGCCAACTTCTATGATTGATATTGTGTGCTCTCCGACCCCATTCTTAATTGGCATTCTCTCCTGCTCGTTACCGCAGCTCCAGGACCTGCCCATAGAAGAGGTGAGAATTGGGTGCAGCACGGTGGAGGGACAATGTCAGTGGTATGAGGCTGAGGCTGACCTCTCTGCAATAATCTCTGTGGATTCTGTCGTAACATAAACTCTTAAACTTTTCTAAGACAGTTGGGGAACTCACCAGATACATTCAGGGAGTTCCGTTGTGATCAAAGACAAGTTACATTTGCTGTTCTGATAGACAGCCTGCAGTTAGGCAAAACGTGTTTCATGTGTGACATCCCCTGCCACTGGGGACATTTTAAAAAAAAAAAA
>NW_015090898.1:707651-710424 GCF_001431845.1 Calidris pugnax
ACATTTGCTGTTCTGATAGACAGCCTGCAGTTAGGCAAAACGTGTTTCATGTGTGACATCCCCTGCCACTGGGGACATTTTAAAAAAAAAAAAGTGTCTTTTTGGGTACAGCATCATACCTGGTTATGACACAGTATGTTTTGTACATCTTTCCCCAGGTTCTGATTGTTGATCTCTGTGCTGACAAGTTCTTGCAAGAGGTGAGTGAAATTACAGTACCTGTAACTCGTGGTTATATGCCAGGAAAGTGAAAGAAAATGAAATCAATTAGTGAAATCAGTGACAGCTATTATTCCTATGTAGATTCCAGTGGCTGAAGAAATAATCTTGTGTTCCTTTTTGATCAATAAAGAAAGGAACAGGCATACAAATCCTGAGCTGAATTTAAAAGCAGATACTTGGTTGGTTCATTATGTAAAGTGGACCACTGAGATTCTGTGCTGCTTTCTGTGTATTTTTCTCTACAGGGCTTTCTCCTCTCATCTAGCTCAAGTGTGTGTGTTGGTTTTGGTTTTTTTTTTTCCCTAGTGATAGTCTAGGAGACAAATTATCACAGTTCACTTGTGGTTCTCTGCTGAACTTTGCCTAATGTCCTCACCAGACAAGTAGCTATAAATGCTCTGGAGAATTACTAGTTCTGGAGGATATTTGTGTCTCCTTTTCCTTGCCTTACTGTTCTGTTTTGCTTTGCAGCCTGCAACTGGAGAAAGGTATTATAGGATCAGGGTTTTTTAACTGTAATGTTACAGTTAAAAACATGCTCATGTTTTCTCAGATACTTTTGTTGTCCTTGTGTGTTTTATTGCTGGTACAGTAAGCTTGAGTCTGTGTTGTGGATGTAGCACCCATTGTTCTGTGTTGGCCAGTTGGAGGGTGCTGAGCAAACCTTTCTGGTTTCTGTGGCTACAAGACAAATGTATTATCTCCACCACAATATACCATATCACAGAGTAACTTCCCTCTAGCTGCTTTAGGCATGTTACGAGTATTTCTCATCTATTCACAATGAAAAGCTTCTACTGATGATAGAACACAAGAATATCTTCAAGGCCATTTTTTTCTTTAGGTATCAGACGAAGATGAGATTCTGCCTCATAAACTCCAGGCTGCGCTTGTACAAGTCTTGGAAGAACGAAGTGAAATCTTGTCACATGAGCAGAGTGACCTACGAGGTACTTCTGTGGAAAAGTGTTTTCACGGTAGCAAATATCTACAGCTCTTGTGTAGTAGATACAAAAATGAGTGAAGGGAAATAAACATTAGGAAGTGAATTTTTAGAAAGCTATTTTCCTGTGATCTTACTGAGAACATCTTTCTGGTGAATGTGTTAGAAGTTTGGTGTCCTAACCATTGTTCCTCTTTTCACAATCAGTGTGTGTAGAGCTCGAGTTTGCATCAGGGCAAGTGCATCTGTTCCCACGCTTTGGGTTTTCTTTGAATTTTTGTAAGTGAAAGAGAGAACATTTTTTCTTTAACAGAATGTAGCAAGTTTCTGCATTCTGACAGACCGTTGAAAATGATTTAGAATGGAATCTGTCTCAGCTGCAGCAGAAAGTTGACATGGGAGAGAAATCTTAATATTAGAGCTGTGGTTTTCTCTGATATCAAACACTCATCTGAAATCTCATAGCCTGAGACAGGCAGCCTAAAAACTAAATGCTGCTCCTCTTTTAGAAAAGGAACGACCAAAGCGATGAACGTAGAGGGAAATTTCTCCTCTGTTGTCCTCCTCGCAGGTGACATGCCTCTGAACTCCCTGGTCTCTGAAGCTTTTGTGCAGTTCTTTGTGGAGATCGTTGGACACTACTCCCTGCACATGACTGTCACAGAGAAAGGGGAGCGGGTGTTCCAGCGGGAGCTGTTCCGTAAATCCCACGTGTCGCGCAACGTGCGTCACTTCTTGCACTTCTTTATGGAAACGCAGATGTTCGCAGGGTTCATACAGGACCGAGAACTAAGTAAGAACGTGGTCAAAGGTGAGGCTTCATCTTACTTTCTTGTTTTACAAACTCACTTTCAATATTATGTGACTTTGACTCCGAAGAAGATGCTCGTCCTGGCAAGTTCTCCTGTTGGCATTTTGGCACATGGAAGAGCTCCACGCCCTTCTAATTACTCAACAGAATTAATTTTATGTAGCAAAGAATTTTTGCTTCTCTCTCCTTCCTGGGCTCACATTCCACGCGTGATTCCCCTTTTGTAACCTCCTCGCTGATGATGTAAGATGCCACATGCTAAAAAATGGAATAGCTCACTTGGTGATTTTTTTTCTCCCCCCCTCTTTAGGCCTTTTTGAGGTCCGTGCCTTGCAGTATTTGGAGAGTATTTCAGAGACAGAACCAACCGGGATGAACAAAATCCTTCGCAGTCTGGGTAAAAGGACACCCTTGCTTTTTGTTTTTTTTTTTTAAATTTTAATAAATTTAGCTATTGAACAAGTAATTGCATGCAAAAGAGAGCAGGGCCCACTCTTTGCCTCATGCACTAGTGTTCCTTTTGTTTACATTTGCCCCTTCAGGGGATGCTGAACACTTTTTAAGATTTTACTTTTATTTTTAAGCTTTTACATCTTTACATAAAGCTTGTGGAAGCTGCCTCATCCTAGAGTTGTATAAACTTGTTTCTTAACGTTGCTCCACGACCTTCCCCGGCCCGGTGACTCCTCCAGCGCCTCATTTTGTGTTTTTTTTTCTTTTTTTCTCCGTAGGGAGCAAAATGAAATTTCTTCAGAAGAAATGACCGTGCGCTGCTGCGGGACAGCGGAGCGGCGGGG
>NW_015090898.1:710900-711146 GCF_001431845.1 Calidris pugnax
GTGCCCTGCTCCCGTACCTCCCGCCTCACCGCTTCCCTCCCGCCCCCGGTACCTCCCGCCCCTGGTACCTCCTGCCTCGGTACCTCCCGCCTCACCGCTTCCCTCCCGCAGACCGAGATCATGCGGAACGAATTCGAGCGCCTGGCGGCTCGGCAGCCCCTGGAGCTGCTCAGCATGAAGAGGTGAGGCCGGGCGGGCCCGGGGAGCGCCGGTGGGAGAGACGTGCCCCCCCCCCGGGCCTTCTCC
>NW_015090898.1:711403-841649 GCF_001431845.1 Calidris pugnax
AGGAAGGGTAATGATAGGACAAGGGGAAACGGTTTTAAATTGGAAGAAAAAAGATTCAGATTAGATCTCAGGAAGAAATTTTTTACTCTGAGGGTGGTGAGACACTGGAACAGGTTGCCCAGGGAAGTTGTGGCTGCCCCATCCCTGGAGGGGTTCAAGGCCAGGCTGGATGGGGCCTTGAGCAACCTGCTCTAGTGGGAGGTGTCCCTGCCCAGGGCAGGGGGGTTGGAACTAGATGATCCTTGAGGTCCCTTCCAACCCAAACCATTCTATGATCTGAAAGAGAGGGAGCTCTCTCTGTGGCCAAAACATAGCCTGTGTTTAAATACCTCCCAGTCTTGAATCTTGTGAGTTATTGCTTGGGTAGCAGTTGGTGATAAGGGCCTTTAACTGAGCATGACTAAAGGGACTAATGACACCCTGCAAAATGATAACTCAGTGATGGAAACAAAGATGATTTACTACTGATCCTGCTCAGCCTGGAGCTGTTATTAATAAAGCTGTTCCGAAAGCCCAAATAAGTTGTAGACAGTGTGGCTGCAGGAAGCACCAGCGCTATTTCAGTCCAAGAATGTCAGTGCCCACTTCCAAGAGGGTTATTTTAGGGCTTAGATAACGGTGTAGACAAAAGGAAGGTGAAAGTTCCCTTTGGAAGGAGGCAGAGGGCTGCTCAGCTGAGGAGGGGGGAGGTGGCAGAGGATCTAGAGGATCATGTGTGTCGGGAAGTGAAAAGAGCTGTTTGTATTCTGACCGTGTTACGTGAGGGAAACAATAAAAATTGGTTACAGGGAATTTAAGAATTAAAATTATAAGATGGGTAATTGGTGGGGGGTGTTACAATACCATTCTAGTCAGAATAGCATGAGCTTACAGTGCCAAGCTTGAAGATAAAACCTGATCAGGTGCTGGATGTGATTTGATCACACTGTCTGATGGCAAGGACTGACCACAGTGGTTCTTTAAGGTTCATGTGTTAAAACTGGAGTGTTTTGGCTTTGTGTCATTCCCTTCAGGAGCCCAGAGCACAGACTGTGCTGAGAACAAGTTCTCTGGTGCTTGGGTCGAAGTGGCTTTAACTCTGAAGAGTTAAATGAGTCTGATCTGGTAATTGTACGTTTTCCTCATGTTTTGCTTGCATTTTGCTATTAGGCATCTGGTTCATATGATCGAACAAGCCCAGAAAGAGCTTCAGAAACTGAGGTGAGCCATTCTTTTTCCTATTTTCATACTTAAGTTGGAAGGAAAGTGAACCTCTCTCCCCTGTATTTCAAAATTAGAAGAAGATACTACAAATTTTAAGGAAAAGAGAAAAAAAAATGCATAGTGTTTTTTTCTCCACAGGAAAAACATTCAAGATCTGAACTGGCAACGAAAGAACATGCAGCTCACAGCTGGGGCTAAGCTACGGGAGATGGAATCTACGTGAGTGTCTCATATTTGTGGAAGATTTAGCAGAAAAATTTATCTTTTGCCTGAAAATCTTCCACGCAGAGCATCAGTGATCTTTAAGTACTGTAGGATGTTATCGTGCGGATACTATTCCTTTGCACAAAGTGTTTTATAGTGTTTTTTACTTTTTTTTCCCCTTCCAGATGGGTCTCTCTGGTCAGTAAAGTGTTGCTTTGCACAGAGTGTTTTATAGTGTTTTTTACTTCTTTTCCCTTCCAGATGGGTCTCTCTGGTCAGTAAAAACTATGAGATTGAACGAACTATTGTGCAGCTGGAAAATGAGATCTCACAAATCAAGCAGCAGCACGGAGAGGCAAACAAGGAGAACATCCAGCAAGACTTCCAGTGACTTCACTCTCTTACTGCGGCGTTAGGCAAAACAAAAAGCTTTGGAGGTGCTGAGTGTTTGTAGACACGGCCGGTTGGGGTTGTGTCAGGTGATAAAAAGGTATTCTCTTGGTTTATTTTCCTTGTCCTAAATTCTAGGAGGGGGCGGGGCAGGCTGGGAATGTCCTGCTTTGGTGTATTTTGGGCACAGTGAAATGCTGGGAATTGATTCCGTTTTTATGCACCTCGAGTAGGAGCTCTTAAAACACAAACCTGGTCCCTGTTTCTGCATTTTCCCTGATGCTGTGAATAAACGCTGGTTTTTGTTATCTGTACGTTCTGGTCCCGGTTGGGCTGGGGAGAGGGGGGGGTGGGCCGTGCCCTGAGGACCCCGGGGCCGTGCTGGGGGGTGGGAAGCCTCCAGCCTGGGGCTGCTCGGTGTCCTTACCGGCCCTGTGGGAGGCTGTAACGCTAAAGGAACACCCGGTAGGTACTCGCCGACACGGACGGGGTGTCCCGCCAGCCCGCGGTGCCCGCCATCCCCTCCCTCCCGCGCGCCTACCCCGGGACCGCCGCGGCCCAGCGCCGTGACCGCATCGCTGGAGCTCCCGCGGGTCCATCGCCGGCTCCCTCGGGCACGGCGGGCTCCGGGCCGGGCTCCGCCGCTCCTTCTCCAGCCGCCTCCGGGGCCGGTCCCGGCGGCGCCGGTTCTGGGGGGCGGGACCTGCTCCCTACCCCACGCTCCGCCCCTATAGCGCCGCGGCTGGCGATTGGCTGGGAAGCCGCTGCCACCGCCCAATAGGGATTCCCCGCGAGGTGCAGTGACGCTCCCGCGTCCCGCCCCCTCCCGGCGTTACGTCACGACTCGTGTCTCCGGTCGGGCCCGTCACGGCCGAGCACGCGCTCCTTGCGCACGGCCCCGCGGGCAGTCACCCCCCCGCCGCGCGCCTGCGCTCCTCCGGGGCGCGCGCACGGCGCGTGGTGACGCCGTACGTGCGCGGCGCGGGGAGTCGGGTTCAAAGGAGGAAACATGGCGGAAAACAAAGGAGGCGGCGGCGGCGGGGAGGGGGCTGCCGAGGCCGGGCCGGGCGGCGGTGGCGGCCTAGAACCTGCAGCCGCCTCTCCGTCCGGCGCCGCGCCCCCCGCGCTCGCCTCCGCGCCTCCCGAAGAGCGGGAGAGCCCAGGCGCGGCGGCGGCGGCGGTGGAACGAGGTCTCGGGGAGGCCGAGGCCGAGGCGGCGGCGGGGCCCGGTGTCGCTCCCGGGCCGGGCCCCAGCCCGGTGCCTCCATTGACACCGGCGGCTCCAGCGCCTTTCTCGCTGCTGGACACCTGCGCCGTGTGCGCGCAGAGCCTGCAGAGCCGGCGGGAGGCCGAGCCCAAGCTGCTGCCCTGCCTGCACTCCTTCTGCCGCCGCTGCCTGCCCGAGCCCGAGCGGCAGCTCAGCGTCCCCATCCCCGGCGGCGCCAACGGCGACGTCCAGCAAGGTGAGCGCGGGCCGGGATCCCCCGGTGGGACCCGGGCTCGGGGTGGGGGGGGGGGGTTTCTCTGTGGCAGCGGCGAGCGCTCGGCCTCTGTCCCTCCGAGGGGAGGAACCGCGGCGGTTCCCGGCCCGGTGCGATCGCCGGGCCCCTCAGCGGCCGCGGACGTGACCGCACGTGTCCCGCGGCCCCGATGCGGGCGGGCTCTGCCCCACAGCGCCCGGCTCCTCGCCCCGCGTTCTCCAGCGACGGCTGAAACTTGGGCGTTCTTGGAATTAAAGTGTAAATTGCGTGTGGGTTTTGCTTAGTTGTGGCTTTCAGGGGTGCCAGAGTAGAGGCGTGTCTGGGGAGGCGCCCCGGAGAGATTTGGCTGAACGAAGCGCCGTCCTCTCTGGCTGCCTCTCTGGCTGCCTCTCTGGCTGCCGTCCCCTCTCGGGATCCCGGATCCCCCCTGTCGGGCTTCGTGCCCGGTTGGACACGGTGTCCGTGGCTCACCGGGGGGCTCCTTCCCGAGGACGGAGGTTAAACACTGCCCTGCTGCTTGTCATTTGACTTGTTGAGCCTCTAGTACTTCATACGTGACTTTAGCGCCGTGGAACAAGCGCAGACTGCTCCTTCTAGGTGTTTGTGTTGAAATCATAGCTAGAAATTATTTTATTTACTTACTTATTTTATATGTTCACGGGTGGAATTGAAAAGCTTGTGGAGCTTTTAATGGAGTGACTCACATGGTGTGGTCTGTAGACCAAACGAGGGCCCTAGTTTTAGTAAGTAGTTTTGCAGGTCTTAACTGGGCCCTGTGGTCAAAGAGACCTTGTTTGGTGACATCTTTCTGGTGTTAGCAAGGACTCAAGCCTTTCCTGTATTGCACAGTGGAGGAATTAACCTGGCTCAGTGGGGGTTCTTTCATCCAAACTGTTCAGAATCTGTTCATCTAGGATGTAGTCTTAGAAAGTCCATCAGTTTTTAAAAGACAATGTGTTAAGTATAGTTCATTAACATCCAAAAGCACCCAGTTGGTCTTGTGATCCTTCTTGTTAAATTCCAGATTCTACATTTTACATTATATGTACTAGTAAAAGATGGACAACTTAGAAAGCTAGGTTTATTTTGCTAGTAATTAGCAGGTTTATCTGAATCCCTCAAGGTCTGTTGGGAACACCACAAAGTGCAGCTTTGGAAGTATATATGAACTGGGATATCAATTCTTGTTTAGGAATGTTTGATTTTCTGCTTGGTGAAATAAGGACTTATCTTTGGATTGCTGCATGAAAAGCTCTCGGGTGACGTGAGCACGGTGTGTGTGCAGGAGAGCCCAGGAGAGTAAACTGGTGAGGGTGTGTGTGATCCACCTGCTCTGCTTTGAAAGTCTGAGGGAACAAAGGCATTAGTCCAGCAGGTCAGTTAAGGAGGAGACACTGACCAGCCAGAAGATGAAGGTTTTGTGGACAACTCTCTACACGTTGCCCATGGAATCAGGTGAATGGCTCCTGAAATGCCTAATAGTCCATCAGGTACAGAACATACATTCTCAAGGTGCTGAGAAGCACCACGTTCCTTAGTCATGCAGGTTCCTTCCCTGTTGGTGGGGGTTTTGGGAGTTGTGAAGCGTTACTTCCACTTCTGCTTCTCTGGTCTCTTTAACCATGAGCAGGTGTTTTTCACGAAGGAGGAGTGAGTGGGAAGTGGCACTTGTACCTGGAGCAGGTTGTGTTTGGCTTGAGGCTCTCAGTGCTGGACCACAGAAGAATGGCCTTGATTCCTAAAAGTTTGAGAAAGAGTAACTAAAGTTTAAAACAGTTATCTAAAGTTGTGGTTTGCTGTATTATAAAGAAGTAACTAATTAGATTAATGCCTATTGCACTAGTGAAATATTTTTTTTTTTGCTGTAGTTAACATTTACATTGGGGGGAAAATCATAAGTACTTTGTTTTATGTATTTAAAGCGTGTATTTTAACGTCATTTATTTAACGTAAAAAGTAGCATCTTGTGTTTAGTTTAATGACTTAATAGGTCATTGGAATGTGCATTTTATTTGGTGGATAGATGATTTCTCAATGCCTGGTGGTTCAGCTGTCCGACTGGACTCCTCCTTTCAGATTGAAGATGTTAGAAGAAAATGTCATCTTGTATTTGTATCACAGTATTCTGAAAAATGTTTGTTTCTAAGTTAGAGATTTCAGACGGTTACAGATACCACAGAACAACTTTTTATGCACCTGCTGCTGCTTCTGCTCCTGGTAAGAGAGGTTGTTTTGAGGTTTCACTGCCTTGCAGAGATATTTGTAATATCTGTTAAGAAGATTATTGCAATGGAGAGAGTGTGTGGCTCTCTCAGCAAATGTCACAATTTTCATTAGGCTGAAAAGCTAAAAAATAGGTACAATATGTTTTCAAGAAAGCCTAAGGGAAACACAGAAATGGTTAATGTGTATGTATGTATAATTTGAGAACGATACATTTACTACTGAGTGCTCTAGTATTGTAAATTATTTTGATACTCTGAATTCAGCTTCCATACCCAGTGTTTGTGTGTTTAGAAACAGTGTGTTAATCGCACCTTAAATTACGCAGTAACTATTTTTAATTTGGTTTGATGTCTATGAGAATGTGACATCACTTAAATTGAGTTGGGTGGTAGTTGCTGTATTTTCAGTCTAGAAAGCTGAGTATTCCTGCAGCAACAGAGTGCTTAAGCTGTGTAAGTGCAGGCAATGTAGTTCCAGTGAGAGTTAGTACACGTCCCCTGGACTCCTTTCATGGTTTAGCTTTCTCCTGTGTTGATGACTGAGGGTCATGAATATGTGGAGCCCAGCAAAGGCTGAGTCCTGAAAACTGTTCAGTTTATATTCTGGGTTTACTAGAAAATCTTGGTTTGAAACATAAATTTCAGTCTAGATTAGTAGTGCATTTTAAAATAATGGTTTTGTCTAAAAATTCTAGACGTGTTATTTCTTATAAGATTGATGTCTATAAACTGGTTTTCCTTCTTAATTTCCTTATAAAATAGAATGTGGTATGGGTTCAATGTATGACAGTTGTGATATAAGCAAGGATTGTTTGTCAAATAGAAAACAAAAGTTGAGTTGGGAGTGGACCTTGAAAGCAGGTTTGTTTTTTTTTTATAATGTATTTATATTCTGATAGATTTCGGTCTGATTGTGTCACTCAACCCGTGGTGGTTTGTTTCAAGGTCTGATCCCTGAAACCAGAGCAGGGGGTTTGCCGTATGGCTGTGCAGGAACACTCTTGGACCTGAACGTTTCTGAGAGAAGTAAATATTATGCACGTGTGGGAACTCCTCGTGGTGTTCTCGGCCAAGAGAGGAGACCTGGCAGAGAGCCCTTTCTTAGAGCACTGTGGACGTGCCAAGTTTGAACTTAAAACGGAAGTTTGAGTTATTAGATTGCATGAGTGCTTGCAAATATTTCCTGAACTGTGAAGCTTTATCATCATTATAACAGTGTAAACATCTGAAAGGATTTTTAATTTTTTTTTAATATTCACTTAGTGCTTTTGTGTTGGGAATCAGCCTGACACATTTCAACCCAAAACAAATGTGTGTGTTTAAAACCAGATGTCTAAAACAAGGCTGTTCACTCAACAGTAATTAGGGTTGTAGAAGGCTGATGACTTGATTGTTGATGGGTGATGTGGTAGAGTTTTTGGATAAGCTTTGAGAGATACTTTGAATTTATAAATTTTGACCTTCTGGGAAGACTCCCCACGTTCCCGTGGTGGAGTGCATCGTGTGTGTGCCGTGGCCACCCGTGCTCGGATCGATGAGCTCCTCACCCTCAGCAATACCCCTTATTTTGTTGCCAAAGGCTGTCTTGGCGTTAGAAGTTCAGTGACTTTACTTTCTGTTGTTGCTTTTGTCCTCTGTGAGATGTCAGAAGTGTTCGGTTGGGCTGTGGCATGTTCATTTTAAGTTGACTGAAATAAACAAGGGAATGATGGATCCTTTAGGATGGCAGCTCCTTATGGAATTTCGCAGTTCTGGGTCCACTGGTGTCATGTCTGCAGTGGGTGGGTGAGTTTCCATGGCGAGCTGTAACCTTTCCCCCTTCCTTCCTCACCACTTCCCCTCCCTGCAACCCGGGGCTGCAGAGCTGGGGCTCCCAGCTGGCTTCTCCCAGGTTTCTCCCAAAATCGAGAAAAACAGATGGAGAGGATGGTAGGACGTGGGTTTGGCTGGGAAACAGGTTAATTCTTACTGGCCCAGGAAGCATCACCTTTCTACAGGTGATCTCTGAAACATCTGATGAAATTCCAGAAGGGAATTTTTTGAAGTGTGGGTCAGGAGCCAGGAATTAAGATTCAGAAAATTCCCATTTTTTTCCTTCTTCTGCAAAAGCAGTAGATAGGAGTTTGTGAGAAATGCCGGCTCACACCTAGAATTTAAAGAGGACAAAGTCGCCGAAGCAAAGGTATAGAAATTTATTCTACGAAACAGCGCTGAATCGGGTGCATCTCAAAGTAGAGGCACACCCCCTTTTGGTTTTTTAGGTATTTTTATACTCCTGAGTTACTGTCTCCCTTCTCATGGGCTGAGAAGTTGGAGCTCACATTCTTCCCGACCGCCTAACCTATTATAGATAAAGCACATATATCTGTTCTACAAAATTATTATTCTAAACACCCCGCTATATGTTTGTCATCACCTGCTGTCCAACATTAGTGGTTACAAGTACTCTGGTGGTCATATCTTCATTAGTTAAACAGAACCTTTCTCTGGACACGATTTCACTGGTTTGATTCCATGAGGCTGGAAATATGGAGAATCGAGCCTTTCCTCCTCCATCTCTGTAGCTCCAGAGCACTTTTAAAATTTGGAAGAGTATTTTAGTATCGTCAGGATTAAGACATCAGACTGGAGAAATTCATTCCAAGCAGGCTTTGAATAAATTTCCTGTTGAAAGTAGTTCAAGATGAAGGCTTTCGTAGTAGCGTTAACCTGTTGAAAACAATTAGCTGTTTTGGGATGTGTGCAAATAGCCATCAGAGAAATGTCCTTATTACCCTTGGGATTTTTTAAACATAAATACAAGGTATATCACAAATATAAGGTATTCTCATAGTTCAGAGTTACAATCAAGAAAAATACTTCCTTTGCAGTTTTTGGTGTTAGTTGGCAATGGTAGATAAAAGCATCTTCTATTTGAAACCTTAAGTTCTTTGAAATGTTCCATTGTGATTTGCCGCTGGATTATGTTGCAGACTTTTTAGCAGTCTTTCTTTTTATGGAAACAAAATTACTTTTTCTCCTCGATTTGTTTCAGTTGTGCACTTTCTGACATCCTTTGATGTCTGTTGTCTGGTTTAGTGTGCTTTATCTAAATCATAAGCAGTTAAAGGGATTACATAGATGCTGCTCTCATTAGTGTGCTTGATAAAGTCTTTGACAAATAAGAATGTCCAACGTGTGATGTCAGGAAGACGTGACTTCTGGCAGCCTCACAACGAGGGGTTCCACGCGCATCACGGGGTGGAATTGGGGCTGTTGGTCTCTGTGGGACAGGGCTCTCCCCGTGGTCTGTGTGTTCCCCTGGGTCAGAAGCTGGGGCCGTTCCAGAGTGTCCCTTTTGGACAGATTGTCCTGATGAGCGGAGCTGGGGGCTTCTGTGGGGAGGTTCTTGAGATGTGTCCTCCATGGGCTCTGCTGGGGCTCTGGCAGCTCCTGGCCGATCCCCACGGAGCTCCTACACACCCACCCTGACGGCGTTCCTGCGGGATGGGCTCCTCTCCATTCTCCTTCATGGTTTTCTCCAGCCCAATTGCTTCTCCTGACAGTGTCAGAGAGGCTTTGGGATCGTGTCGCAGGGAATCCGGGAGCTCCTTTTCCCTCTGTGTCAGGCTTTGGGAACCTGTAGGGAGGAATGGCTCCTGGTCTGAGAAGGTGGCCAGTGAAACCCGTCTCCTTTGGGTGGAGTTGACAGGCAAGGTAGGCTTTTCCGACCTGCTGCGTTGGTGACTCTCACACCAAGTGTGAATGGAAGCTCTTGTGCATGTTGTATTTTTCGTGTCTTGCTCCCCAAGCATATTTGGTTTGATGAAACAGGGAATTTTCAGTTGGATTATTGTTGTTGCTCTGCACTGAATCGTCCGTGTTCTGAAGCCATCGTTAATTTTAGCACTTGAAAAAATTAATGCTAATTTAGTACTAATGTATTTAATGTCCCTGAAATAAGTCCTGCTGTTCTAACTGAATATCCACAAAGGAGTTGAGCATCATTTAATTACACTTACTTTTCACAGTTGTTTTAGGTGTCCCAGCGTATAAAAATACCCAATCATTTTGAAAGCTTCTTCTTGAAAATGATATTTGCAATAAAATTGTATAGGAACTTGATTTAAAACTAGTTGACGCTTCTGGGAAGAAAGTGTTAATCACTACCTTAGTGGCAAATCAGTTTTCAAACCTTTAACGTAGGTTGTTTATAGAACATCTTTAAATGTCAATTTGATTCATGTAGTAACCTCTTTGTGGCTCCACTGAGGATTTAAAACTCTAATTTAGCAATTACAGAGGATAACAAAGCAGGGTACGGAAAGGAAGGAGTCTGATTGATGTCTGGTGCTAAAGCTCCGTGCGTACACGTCCACCTCTACACGTGCTGCAGGAAGGCACGGGGAGTTGGCATGAGAGGTTTTTTTGCCATCAACTCCTGGATTTTTTTGGTATCAGCCTTCCATGCAGAACACTATTTGAAAAAAAACTGAAACCTTGATATAGTTTGTGTTACTGCTTCTGCCTCCCTGACCTCATGGAAACGGGTTATGCTGGAAAACATCCTCTCTTGTGTCTGGGAGAATATTGTGAGGCACTACTACTGAGGTGTTCTCATGAGCATCACTACAGTCACACCTGACTATCCAGGCACCACCTCTTAATGCTTGTCTTGAGACAGGCTGGACAATCACAGAATCACCGAATCTTCTAGGTTGGAAGGGACCTTAAAGATCATCTTGACCAACCGTCAACCTAACTGACAAAAATAGACACCCACACAACAAACAAGGGGCATCATCACTAAACCATCCCTCCCAGCACTACATCAACCCGGCTTTTGAACACCTCCAGGGATGGGGCCTCAACCACCTCCCTGGGCAGCCCAGTCCAATGGCTGAGAACCCTTTCAGTGAAAAAATTTTTCCTAATATCCAGCCTGAACCTCCCCTGGTGCAACTTGAGGCCATTTCCTCTTGTCCTGTCGCCTGTGACTTGAGAAAAGAGACCGACCCCCCGACAATGGATGGCTATAAAAACTAATTAACAGGTGTCTTGAGTTTAACAAACTAAAATCAGGAGAAAAAAAAAGATGATACTTGCTTGGGGAGAACAAACATTGACATTCATCTTTTGATTCTGTGCATGTTGGTTTTCGTGTTCTTTTTCTTAAAACTGGAGAACTTTCTGTTTTGCAGTTGGCGTGATCAGATGTCCGATATGCCGCCAAGAGTGCAGACAGATAGATCTGGTGGATAACTACTTTGTAAAAGACACGTCAGAAGCACCCAGCAGCTCCGATGAGAAGTCAGAGCAGGTAGGGCACTTCCCAGCCTGCTGGAATTCCCTTTGTTTCTGTGTGTGTTTAATGCTTTCCAGGAAAATAGTGGTAACTGACTGTTTGCCTTTGTAGGTGTGCACAAGCTGTGAAGATAACGCCAGCGCTGTCGGATTTTGTGTAGAGTGTGGGGAATGGTTGTGCAAGACTTGCATAGAAGCTCATCAGCGAGTAAAATTTACTAAAGATCATATGATCAGAAAAAAAGAGGATGTATCTTCAGGTGAGTGTTTGCATATCCCTTAGTCCTTCCTGTGGTAAGAACGTCTTCTCTTTGGCACATGTAAAAGGAGAGAGGGAAGACTATTTTGGTAACAACCGGTTGTACGGCTTTCCCCAAAGATTTCGAAAAAAATTAGTAAAAAGCTACCAGTGCAAAATTGGTAGCTCTAAAAATAGAGGAAAACCTAAGTTTTAAACTAAAATGGGTTATTTGCTGATACTTTGTATGGTTTGATGTCCAATGTAAAGAAATATCTTAAGTACAGGAGAAACAGAATGAGACTGCAGTCTTTGGAAAGAATTTAGATCCATTCTTAATAATCCTTTTATTTAGTAGAATAACTCAATGGAGTGGTTGAAATCTGGAGAGCGCTGGCAGATTGGTTATTTTATCCATTGGCCACAGAAATTAAATTACACATTTTGCTGTCCTTGGCTATAAGGAGCAATTGTTTTCCCAGTAGAGAATTATTTGCAGCTAAACTTGTAGCCATATTCAATACAATTTACTATTGTATTGATACTATTGAGTACAGGTGGAATTTAAATTTATTTTAGGTTTAATAACTCTTTCAGTTAGTGAAAGTTAATGTGCAAAGTGTGTATACAGTTTGTTTAGACAGACAGCTTTATTGGAAGTTAATTCTTAAACTCTCTTTTGACTGTATATAATTTATAGCCTACTGATGCAGTGTGGAAAACATCCTCAAAACAGGTAAAAGGTAACTAGGTTTTAGCTTAGAAGATTTTATTTGTAAAAGGCATAAAAGTTCTGATTTAAAGACCTGTAGGTTCTGCACAATCTGGATCTATATGAAGACTGATCATATTGAGGAAGGAAGATCTTGACATTTTTCTCTCTTTCTACATTTAAAATAAATTACGACCTTCCTGATTGTTTCATTGTGCCATTTCAAAGGAGTTACGCTGCTTTGCTTTCTGCCAGCTCTCATCAAAGTTACACTAGTAGTTAAAAAGTTTGCTATTGAGTTTATTTCTTTAAGGCAAGGATCTTATTTCACTTGTTCTATCAAATAAAATTCATTTTTGGAGGAGTTTCGCTGTATGTCTTAATGAGTAGGGCCCTAGGAAGCTTTTCATTAGGAGTGCAATATTGTGACTGCCAACGTAATGCTGTAGCTCTGCCTCCCCTTCAATAACCTGAGCGGGGAGGTGCCAAAAAAATGGTTGTTCCAGTAAGTTAAACTATCAAAAATGTGAGTTGGTGTTTTTGGGGGTGGGTGCCCCTGTGCAGTTGATGTGCTGGGGTTTGGTGAGGATACAGCCTTCTGTGACCTGACGGACAGTGATCCCCTAACTCTCTTGATTGTGGGCAATGACTGACTGTGCATTATTTGCTCAGAGAGGCTTGTTCTTGTCTGTCTTGTTAGACTCTAAAATACGCCCCGGAGACTTTAAATTTCTATTAATGAGTGTCAGCTGCAGATTCATGAGCTCTCTTTCTTTACAATAACTTGCATGGTATAACAAGCTTCAGAAGTGCTGGAGACTGAGGAAGACATTCACGTTTTAAACCTTACCTCTTCTATCTTCCAAAGGCTGCTTTCCTCTGTGCTGAGCTCAAAATATCTTTAGAAGACTGTGCAGCACTTTTTATTAAACTTGAAGCTATTTTTTGACGTTATCTGTTTTTAAGTGGAAAAGCTAAGTAGTTTAGCTGGGGTTTAAGTAACTCTAAACATGGGCAATGTTTGTTTGCATTTGCTACTTCAGTTGCATATGACTTAATGAGGTCATAAAGGTTTTGAAGTGATAATTTCGAAAACCGATGGGTGTTTGACAGCATAAAAGTTTGTGAGGTTTGATTCATTCAATGTGTCAGAGGTGAAATCGCATGCAACTTAATGTTTAAACATGTGTACAAGATCCTGGTGTTTGTGTACACTTTGCCGGTGTCTCTTGAGTGGCAGGAGAGGAGTTTCTCCTCCTCCTCCTCCTCTCCTTTGAATGCGATAAAGCACAACCAGCTGTAAACCACTGGCACTGTAAATACTTCAGTGAGAATGCACTCACGTACCTCTAGGGTGAGAATGGGTCTGTAGTTGTCTTTGTCTGAATTCTTGGCTGTTACTTAGCTTGGAAGTTAGTAATTTTGCTCTTCAGATTGTCTAAATTTTATTTTAAAATGCAAAAATGGTTTATTTTTAAAAACAGAGGCCGTGGGAGCATCTGGTCAACGTCCTGTTTTCTGTCCTGTCCACAAACAAGAGCAGTTAAAACTTTTCTGTGAAACCTGTGACAGGCTGACATGCAGAGACTGTCAGTTACTGGAGCACAAAGAACACAGGTACAAATGTTCCCATGTCTTAATTCCTGTGCCGTGCTTTCGCAGAGCGTGGAATGGCGTTGATGGCAAACAGTTGTGTCACTAAATACTCTTGTATTTACTCCCTGTTGGACTGAAACGATCCCTTAAAGGAGAACCCATGTGGAGTGCTGAAAACTTAAAGTGATCAGTGGGTTGAGCTTTCTCAAGGGTCTCCAGAGTGGATTCTGAACGCTGTGGTCCGGGGTGATTTGGGGGGATTAAGGTGCTAATTGGGCTGGTGTTGACCAGGGCTTGACCAGACATGGCACAGCCCTGAGCACCCAGGGCTCTAATGAAGCAAAAGTGATAGAGTGAGTCATGGATGAGGTAATTTTTTGAAAGGGCATATTTTATCATTCAAAAGTCTTTCAACTTGGGGTAATTTTGTAAAGCAAGGTATAAATTTTGCCTCAGATGAATATATTTTTCTAGTAGAGGGAAGAATTGTTTGGTTTTAGTTGGTTGAAAGTTGCCTCATTCCGAGTAAAAAGAAATGATGGGGTTTGACTTGAGCTTACTTTTCTCTGGGCTGCTAGAAAAAGTTGGAATCCCTTAAGATACATTAAAACTTCCTGCTTTTTAGCAGCTCTGTCATATAGTTGTTTGGATATTTGAAAAACTATTTTGCAGTGTTAGGATAGGGGGTCTGGGGAAAAATATGTATTTTTCAGCCACTGCATCACTGCTTTTCCCAGTCACTCTACACGTAACACCTCTCTGTGAAGGTGCTTGACAGTATGCTGCAATATTGAATTTAATGGTTTTTTCCTAGAGTAGTGATTACTCTCATAGACTGCTGCAGCAGCCTAATGGAGAACTTTTACTTTTGAAATTAGTACTTACTATTAAAATATTAACAACCCCGAATATTCCTGCTCTGTTCTTTCATAGGCTTGATCATAAATACCCTGAAGGACACTCTTGTCCGGAAGGCACGGTCTCCTGGGATTTGTTCACTAACTTTTTCTAGTTGATTTCTTTGCATCTGTTTTGTGCATGATGCTAACGGATTAACAGATGTATCTTGTTCTACTTACCTGTTCTTTTCCAGTAAGAGAAGAGAATACCTTGCTATTAACATGCTTTGTTGCAGAATATTTGTTAAAAATTGTTCTGTCTGCAGATGTGAATTACAGATGAGTAGGGCGACTGCTTTGTCTGCCACGAAGTACAATTGAGGTTTTTATGAAGCTCAATAAATCATTGAAGGAAAACAAGTGGAAACAGGAATTGAATTTAATGTCCTATTTACTTCTTATCTAAAATCCTGATAGTTTGCACCAAAGGAGAAGGAATTGCCATTTCAGTAAACTCCATGGCCCAGTGTTCAGTTCAGGATTTCAGGTGGAAGAATTGCTGGCGATTCTGTAGAAAGCTGACATTCTTTTGGCAGTGTAATGGTGCAGTTCCTCTAATTTAGGTAGCTTTCTGTCTGCACACTTTGGAAGCTAGAACTACAATACAATATTTCCAAAAAAAAAAAAGAGAAAGCACCCTTTTAACACTGAGACTGAGGCATCTGAACTCCTGCAGCTGGAACTTGTCTGTTGTTCGTAGAAACTTGAATGAACAGGAGCAAAGTCATTTCTGTTGTGAATAGAATTCTCTTTGCCCAAGTCTTGGTTATTGTAACTGAGAAATTTGACTCAAAAAGCAGTGTTACTGTCAGTTTGATCATAGACCCAAAAGTCTTTTCCTGTTAGACTAGATTATAATATTCTCCTAGATTGGATAAAAGATGACACTATTTTCTTTTCAGCAGTGGTTGGGAGATAGTATGGGTTACTTCTGATGTGGCTTATAAAATGCTTCACTTTAGTTGTAGGAGTTCTCTGCCAATTTGAATGTTGGGTTTTAGTGTAGTGAAGAAGGGAAGACAGTCTGGGAACCTGAGTTTTCCCTGTTGTTGACAAATTTTACATCAGAGCATTAAGTTTACTTGCTGCAAAGGCAAGAAGTGGCAAGTGACTGACAGGAATCCTGGGTTTTGGGGGGAATCTTTGATAGCTGAGCAGTCAATCACAAAAGATGAAAACTCTTGGAGCTATTTAATGCCTCTTCCCATTTCAACATGGGCATTTTGCTGCTTTTGTGTTGTTAATTCCTCTTGTGATGCATAGTATGTTAGGAAAATGCAGCTAACTTTGTTATTTTCCTTCAATGTAGCTACTTGCACTCTTCAGATAAAGTAATGGAAGGTGCCTTTAGTAAAGTAGCTGTTTGAAGGACTTGGAAGGGAAAGTTGTTCTTCCCCTGGAAGTACTGAAAAAATTCTAAAAATTAAGGTTTTTTTAATAGGAGTATTCTCTTTTGGATTAAACTAATTCAGTCAGATATGAGCAATATAATCTCAGCTGAAAAACTGATTTGCTGCAATAGGGTGGGGTTTTTGTATCATTTAATGTGTGTTTAAGCTATTGGTGTGTTTTCCTCATCTAACATTAACAAAATGATTTGTTGTACTTTGAAGTCTCTGGTATCTCCTTTAGCTGTTCCATAGGTTGCTGTCTTGTGGAACGGCACAGGGCATTGTCTCCTGTGTAGTTGAGATTAAGAAGTGACCCACAGAAGTTCAGTCTTCTGGACACTTACAGAGGGTTTTATCGATGCTGAGATGTTGTGCACATTGATGGGCATGCGTATAGTTTATTTTTTCTGTGTGTTTTGTCATATTTTTTTCAAAATTTTATAGCTTTACCTCTAAATTGAGAACCCTTAGTGTCGGCACATTGCTCCTTGGTAATGATGTTGTCTTTTCCCTGTTGAAAAGGTATCAGTTTCTGGAAGAAGCTTTTCAGAACCAGAAGGGAGCAATTGAGAACCTGTTGGCCAAGCTTCTTGAGAAGAAGAACTATGTAAATTTTGCAGCTACCCAAGTTCAGAATAGGTAAGTACCCCAAAATGATTTACTGTTATTATTAGATTGCCTTTTTAACGAATCAGAGTAAGATGAATGTTGGGACTAGAATAATACTTACATTTTAGCTGATTCTGTATCTTTAGTTGTGTTGGACTTAATTACTTTTTGTAATGTTTTCTTCCCTACAATCCTGTGCATCTGTTGGAAGTTGTTACAAGAAACTAATGCCAAAGAAGATGTCTTTTATGGCACCTCTGGGGAGAACCAAAGATGTGACACATTTATTATGTGTGGTGGTGCGTGGTGTGGTGCAGGTCTGGGAATTCCACTGTGATTCTCAGTGGTTTTGTGAGCCTTCTGCAACTTCTGTGTCACTTGCAAAATGACAGATGGTCAGGGATGGGAAGTACGAGGGTAGAAGGAAGTGTACCAAAGATATACGGGGAAGTTCTGGTGCAAATTTTTAACTCCCAGTGGTACCATGTACATTTAAAAAAAAAAAAAAAGGGTTGTAAGGGAAGGAGAACATACAATGTGACAGAGGCAAATGTGTGAAGATCTAAGCAGTGGAAACTTCTATGTGTTGATTCAGCGTGGAGCTCTTTGAAGGGACCAAAAAGAGAACACCATCGTGAAGCAGGACATTCTGCAGAATTGTTACAAAATGTTCTCTGATAAGAATTCAGGGCCCATAATGGGTGGTACGTATATGAGTAACACACTGTAATGGCTTTTGCCTATGAGTTTCTGGCTTCACTGAAAATTCAGTGAATTTTTGCAGCCTGTGATTGGGTTGTGTAGAGATCATGGTTGTCTGCTGAGCCAAACGGGTGGTGCAAGTGGGACACTAATTTTCTTTGGTGTGCCACTCAGTTACTCTGAAGTGTAGGGCGCACAATCCATTACCATAAAAACTTCAGCAGATGAAAAAAAAAAAGTTTATTACAGTAATGTTGTCAGTGTTGGCAGATGGTATGAAATTGCCATTGTATGGGATTGTGAAGTGTAAAACAGTGTTGAAGGAGCAGCTGCCTCCTGGGATGGTTGTTCGGTGCCAAAGCCAAGGATGGATCCCTAGGGATTTAATGAAGGGTTAGTTGAATGTTTTTTGGAGTAAAAGACCAGGTTGTGCTGTCATGAAAACGTGTCCAAGGTGCCTTAAATGGCATTTGACACCAACAATGAAGATTGTTATCAGACAAAGGAGTATTGGTCTCACGATGCTGTCAGGATGAGTGATGTCCCAAGTTCAGATGCTTGATCTGGCAGCAAAGAAGCCCTTTAGAAAAAAGAAGCCCTTTAAGAAATGCTGTATTTCAAATTCTCTGGACAATGCTCAAGATGTTTTTCTTGAGTCTGAAGAAGTTGAGAATAGAGAAGACACTAAAACTGAGGAAGAAGGACGGTGATAGAAACGATGAAGAGATGTGAGGTGTAAAAAACTGAAATGCAGTAGTAGTAAAACACAAGAGAATAATGTAGACTGATGTCAGGCAAATCATTAGTGAAATGTTTATATCCTTATTGTGTGTTAATTGCAGGTATGTAATAACCTTTTTCTTACAAGACTTTTTTGGGAGATGGAGGGATCCGTCTGAAATTCAGGATTGACTTTCTTTTGGGTTAATATGCAATAGCATAAAAGTTTAAGGCATCATGTATAAATTCTTTATAGTGAAAGAGACATGGTATGGAGATAAATATATATGTGTCTTGGCTGGGTATGTCTGTATGTGTAAAAATATAAATAAAGTGTATAAATCACAAGGACTGTTTCACATTATTTTAAGTAAAACACCAGTTGTTAATTGAGAAACTATTTTGATTCCAGACAGTTTAATTTTTTTCCAAAACTGAAATTTTTCCATTTCTTTTAAAAAATTGCTTAATGATGATTTCTCTGTTAGAAATCAAACAAGCTATAAATTTCGTGCTTATCAGAACTTCTTCAGTACAGAAATTACTCCTTCATCCCTTAGCAGGAAGATGCCTGTGGTGTTTGGTATTTGGCAGCGTAGTGTAGAGCAACTGCCTGACAATACATTTATATATATATATTTTTATTTTTTTTTAGGATAAAAGAAGTAAATGAAACAAACAAACGAGTAGAACAGGAAATCAAAGTGGCTATATTCACCCTCATCAATGAAATCAATAAAAAGGGAAAATCTCTCTTACAGCACCTTGAGGTACAGTTAAGAGAAAAATTGTTTTTCACAGTTTCCAGTCTCCTATTGAGAACTCGCATTCTGTGTTTGAAAACAGATTTTTCCTGCACTTTGATACCTCTGAGAGGAACAGTAGAGTGGAATAATAGAGAATTATTACTTGATGGTTCTCCCCACTCTGGATATGAGCATTAGTATAAGCTGCTTGGCTTGTGACGTTTTTCTTTCGCTCTAAGAACTGTGACAGCGGTTTAGATTTTCCTCCTAAATCTGAAGCCCTCATTGTAATAAAAGTTTGTGTTTCTTTGTAGAATGTCACAAAGGAGAGACAGATGAAGTTAATACAGCAACAAAATGACATCACTGGTCTTTCACGACAAGTGAAGCATGTGATGAACTTCACTAATTGGGCTATTGCAAGCGGCAGCAGTACTGCTTTGCTCTACAGTAAGCGGCTGGTAAGGAAGCGTCCTCCGACTGGGCTGTGCAGGGCAGGAGCATTTAGTCAAAGAATTGTCTAAATACTGTGTAGCTTCACCAGATTATATCCAAGGAAGAGACAAGGAGTTGTTTGTGCTTCATTTAAAAAAACAAAACAAAACTTTCTGTAACAGTGGGATAAATTTCCCAGCTTGTACACCACGTTTCATATGTAAATGAAGGACTTGACAGTAGAAGGAACGAGGTCAAGCTCTGTGAAGGCACCTGAGTGTTTCACCTGAATCACTGCAGAAGCAGTATTATTGTATAACAGTACTTGTCTGTAATCCTTTGAGTTGAGTAAAAAATTAGTAGTACAGTGGGTGGTTTTCCTGGAGAATTGCGTACTTTCCAGGCTACCAGCCAAATGTGCTATTGGCAGTCCTTGCTGGTGATCAGCAGTCTAAACTCACTGGGCAAAGGCACACTTCTTAACGTTCTCATTTTTTATTTCATTGTCATCAACACTCTTGTTTTTGCTTTCCATTAGATAACATTCCAGTTACGTCATATTTTAAAGGCACGTTGTGATCCTGTCCCAGCTGCCAATGGAGCGATTCGCTTCCATTGTGACCCTACATTCTGGGCAAAGAACGTCGTCAATTTAGGTGAGAAAATTGTGTTTCTTCATTCAAGGAGGTTTGTGTGCACAGTAAACTAACTTTTCATTGTGTAAGTAGCGGTTTAAAGCTGACACTACTTCTTCATGGGCAGTTCCTCAAGCAATTTTTGAGTGCTGTTACCCTTGGAGATTAGTGAAGTAGGAAAAAGCAAGGCTCTCCAGAACAGAGCTTCAGATGGTTTTTGACTAGGAACCCAGGGCAGGCAGGGGAAGTTGTACAGGAAGCAGAACAGAAACTCTCAGCCTCAATAAAAAATGACATGCAAATTCCAATGACTACATGTTCAAAGTAAAAAAAAAACCAAAAAACACTAAACTAATCATTTTGTGTTTTCCCTTTAAAATCAGACCGGAGCTTGCGCTCTAGCTGTGTGGTCTTAAAAGAGACTTAAAATTTCAAACTCAAATTGCTTTATTACTGTCCCCAAGGAAACTGAATTAGAAACATCTGAATATCCTACATTTATCAGTCTTAGGATGATGATGGAGATTTAACTGCTTACTAGTTCTTTCTTTGTTTTGTTTAGGTAACCTTGTCATTGAAAATAAACCAACTCCTACTTACACTCCTAATGTAGTGGTTGGACAAGCTCCTCCAGGAACAAACCACATCAACAAAGCTCCGGGACAAATTAATCTGGCGCAGCTCCGGCTTCAGCACATGCAGCAGCAAGTTTATGCCCAGAAGCACCAGCAGCTGCAGCAGATGAGGATGGGGCAGCCAACGGGGTCCGTTCCCAGGCAGAGCAGCCAGCAGGTCTTGCAGCAGCAGGTAAGTGTCTCCTACATTCTTATTTCACCTTTTGCCATAACACCGAGACTTAAAATTGCCCGCTGAAACGTAAACTTGCCAAGCAGTTTATAAAGGTGAAAAATCTTTTGAAATCTGCCATACTTTAAATGTGACAACTTATTGGCTTTTCTTGATGTTATGTAACTAGTAAACCTACTGCTGTGGAAAGAGATTGGCTTCTTTTTTCCATGTTAAAATCAAAAATTTTAAAAAACAAAAACCCTTGCAGCCTCCCAGGTTGATCAGCATGCAGACCATGCAGAGGGGTAACATGAACTGTGGGGCTTTCCAAGCACATCAGATGAGAATGGCTCAGAATGCTGCTCGTATACCAGGAATACCACGCCACAATGGACAACAATACTCCATGATGCAGCCTCACCTTCAAAGACAAGTATATCCTGTGTACACGCTTCATTTGTGCCATTGTGCCAAACTTTCATTACAATCAATGATACCTCCAGCTGTAAACGTGTTTAGTATTTATAATGCACAGCTACGCACGTTTATATGCTTTTTCATGTTGCATACTGTACTTTTTTGCTGAACATAAGAAAAATCAAATGTTAAGAATGAAAATGAATTCTAATGTTCGTATTGCATTTAGTTCTGGGAAACAAAATATTTCTTTCTTCACTTTGCAGTGACATTCAGCTTTTGGGTTTCTTAGTGAATAGTCAGGAATAGTGAAGTGCAAAGTGGTGTAGTTGAGGGTTTTTAATGAAACTAAATTCTAAAATGTTTTTAAATTCAAACCTGAAGCATGGTGCAGATCTCTGCATGCCATTAAGAATAAAAATTCTTGACAATGAATGTTAATGTAAATGACTTTATAATACTTGAAACAGTCACTTTTTTCTTAAAAAAAAAAGTTTGTAGACAGACATATGGATTCTAAAACTGTCTTTGGAGGAAGTAATTACTTTAAGAAAATATAACTGTATATGAAAATAATTTGGTGGAAGATGTACTGTATATTTAAATATCTAGCCACATAAAGTGTTTTTTCTTTCCAAGTAAATAAAAATAGCAGTTGTTTTGCATTCAGTGCTGTCAGTGCTATGTTGATAGAAATGTGAGTTTACATGTTCTTCCCCCCCAGTTTTTTGTTGAGGACTAGCATGTAATGCACGTGTTGCAGTTTTACGCACAGTGGCTGTCTGATGTCTGTAACGTAGTCATGGTCTCTTCTCTTTTCCTACAGCACTCTAACCCTGGCCACGCGGGGCCTTTTCCAGTTGTCTCTGTGCACAACACCACTATTAATCCAACTAGTCCCACCACAGCAACAATGGCGAGTGCAAACCGTGGTCCAACAAGTCCGTCCGTTACAGCCATCGAGCTCATTCCTTCTGTAACAAACCCAGAGAATTTACCTTCCCTGCCGGACATCCCACCGATCCAGGTCAGTGGAGAAGACCAGGCACTTATGTGATGGGTGAAGTAATGATTTGCTTTCCTTTCTGTATCGTTTTAAAGTCGAAGATTTAAAATCTTCAGCCCTTGACTTGGACATGCAACTATTTTCACTATATTGTGCTTACCTGCTTGACCTCTGTTAACCTTAATTAATCAGTATTTAATGGCTGTCCTGTAGTAAAATTGATACTTTGATCTGTTGATCCCAAGTTCTGTGTTCACTTCCTTTATTCCACAAGACTATCACATGGGAAGGTATCACTAGAATAGTTGAATAGTTCTGTATGTTGAATACCATGAATGATGATTTATTCAGAGTTAAAGTTGCCTGGCACTTCTCTGTGATGTTCCTAAACGGGACAGTCAAATGCAGTAACTACAGAGAAGAGGTGTCCCACTGCCCTGGTTCTCTCTGCTGGCATTTCCTCAGCTCTGCCCTGCAGTGGGGCTGTAATCGTTCCCTTGTGTGCAGGGGGCCAGCCTTTACGTCAGAGGTTTGGCACAACTCTTCAGCTGATAGTTCCACACACAATCTGAGGGAGATTTTGATGAAGGCAAGCTCGTTTGGAGAGGTCAGAAGCGTAATTTAATGTATGAGTGGAGGCAAAGAGAATAAAAGTAATACATTTTCTTCAGGAGTGTTTGGGAGGCCAGGGAGGGGAGGACGATGGCTTTGTCTGGAGAATAAGATGTTCCCATTGAAATGCCCGTATACAGTACGGGAGATTTGGTCATGATACAGGAAACAATCACCTTAGAAACAAAACCTGACTTTCATCCAAGCAGATGGTCTGCTGTAATACCCATAGCAACCTTTTAACTTAATCTACAGAGAGTCGTGTTCAAGGGTTGCATGTTCAGTTTTCTCCTGAGACTGCAGGTAATTTGCTAATGTAAGAATAGTGGGAGGAAAAAGGGGTGACATCTCTGAATGTGACTGATCTGCAGTGCTGAAGCTTTGTTCAGTCAGAACAAAACATGAGAGTAACTGGCCATGACTGATTCAGCTGAACGTGTCTAAAGTTCATGATACCCAAGTTAGAAATAGTTGTTAGTGGGATAGTCTAAAACATAAACATGCGATTTCTAGGTGAACTGAAAATGCAGGTTTCCGTTAAGATGCTTTTTGTTATACCTGTTCAAATAATAGCTGTTAAGGATTTTAGTTGATGAGTTGGGTAGGAAGCTATTAGTCTCTCAACTTGCTTGCACAGTCATAAAGATCCACTTTGAATACAATGTTTTTCAATCACGTTGTTTGCAAGTTAATAGCTTTAAGCAGTTAAAGTAATAGGGTAACTGCTTCCTTATTTTTATAGAAACTAGAATCTGTGTAAAAAGTGAATGGGAGGAAGGGAGACTTCACATCGTGCTAAGGAAAAACAAGTTTGTGGTTTCCTATAATATCTTAATGGTGGAATAGCTCTTGCAACATTGGTGACCTGGTAGTTTGTATGAGTAACACCATCTGTATGATGAGCACATTAAACATCTGAGAACCAAAAGTTTGCTATGACCTGGAGTAAAATGCAACCTGTGACTGTACCAGAACTCAGATATTTAGGAGCTTCTGAAAAATTTTGCTTTAAGTTTCTCACTGTTCCGAAAGACTGATCTCTGTATGAAAATGGTAAGGATGTTTGCTGATGTCCTGAATTCTTGAAGGCATAGTGAACAGTTCTGGTAAAGATATTGACCACAGTTTAAAGATGTGGAGCTGCTAAGGAAATTTAATTAGACCTCTCTGATTCAGACTTTTGGTTTTGCTTGTTAGCTTGAAGATGCTGGTTCAAGTAATTTGGATAACCTTCTAAGCAGATACATTACAGGCAGCCACCTACCCCCACAACCTACGAGTACCATGAATCCCTCCCCAGGACCTTCAGCTCTGTCTCCAGGGTCATCAGGTAAATGTGATGGGTATTTCTAGTGATGGGTCCACGTTTCTGGTATTTAATTTAAAAATTATTACCTACTGTTTACTGCCAAAAGGGAAGAGTTATTTTGTTTAAAATTTGTTTTCCTCAGAAATAAATTATTCTGGAAATTCAAGTTTTACCCTCCTTCAGAAGTATCTTTCTCAAGACCTGCATGCAAAACATATAGTCTGCTTTGCTTGACTTTATTTGTGGATGTCAGTGGATAAAATTGGGGATTTAATGGGCTGAGGGCTATCCCACTGTTTGGATTAGGTGAAATAATTATTGGGGCTCTAACAACAATATGTTGTCTGTGTTTTTATCTAATGTGATGTGCTACACCTTTGTTCTGATCAAACGACTGAGAGGGCAGCTGACTTGTGTGAATTATTAAATTCGGATATTCTAGCAGTACTTCTGGTGTTACTCAACACTAGCCATATATTTTACTGCAGAACTGAAATTTGTACCAAATCATCTTCTATGCTTCTTCTTGCAGGTTTATCCAACTCCCACACTCCTGTAAGGCCGCCCAGTACCTCCAGCACAGGCAGCAGAGGAAGGTGAGTGTGTGACATTAACGCTGCCAGGCTGAAAACTCAGACGTGAAGAGTTCAAAAAGTGAATTGGCAGTGGGTCAGTGGGGCTGTGATGTAGCTGTGACCCAGGAGATTTCCCTCCACCCCCTCACTGTGATTCTCTGCTGTCCCAAAAACTTGAGCTATCTTGTAAATATCCTGATGTGCTTTGCCTTTGAAAGCGTTCAGGAAATGGTCAATTTAATTTCTTTGCTCTGCTGAGTTTTCCTCTGATTTATATGCTGGTTTCTTTCTAGCTGTGGCTCCTCGGGCAGAACTGCTGAGAAAACTAGCGTTAACTTCAAGTCTGACCAAGTGAAAGTCAAGCAAGAGCCAGGTACAGAGGAAGAGATATGCAGTTTCTCAGGAACAGTAAAGCAGGAAAAAACAGAGGATGGCAGAAGGAGTGCTTGCATGGTAAAGTTAGTTTGTGCAACAGTATGTTCTGTTTTTCCTAGCAGCATGTTTAAGAATTTGGAAATAATAAAGTAATTTTACTCTTAAGCCTCATACTCTGTTAGCAGCCCTGAAGACCAGGAGGTGTTTCTCTCTCTGGCAGTGTGGCTGAACTCGAGGTGTGGGCACACTCCAGCACTGAGCTGTCTGGTTTTGTAGTACTGCAAAGGCAGCTAATTACTGGGGGTTGTGACATAGGTACCAATAAGCTGGCAATGGGACTAGAACAGTAGCTTGCTGGTTTATGTTGAACAAATAAACATGAAACCGTGTCAGATGTTTCCCATCCCAATTTGGACAGGACTTGTGATGTGGATGCAAAACACACCAGTCCTTGTCAGTTTTATGTTTTAGGATAAGGGAGTTGCATGTTGAAAGCAGTCCCGTAGAAAACAGAACTTAATCTCAGTTTGGTCCATGTTGAGGACTTTATTATATTCTTTAGCTATTAAAATGAAATACCCTCAGCAGTATAGTGTGTTTGCTGCTTTTAATCCCTAACTAATAAAAGCTATAAGTCACCCATTGTAGGTACTTCCTGAACGTTCATACGTATGTAATTACATTGAGAAATCTTCCAGTCTGTCAGAAGTTCTTATGGCAGAGCATAAATAAAGTATTTATGCAAATGAGTATTTTTCAGTGTTTCCCAATTATGCCTCATTTAATAGGATTGCGTACTGGGAGCAGGGTGATGGATTTGAGGTTTTTTCCTAGTGACAGTGAAGGTATATCTTTAACAATTTGTCTCTGTGTTTGGCTTGAAAGTTTGTTTATCATGTTATATATCAATAGAAAATGAGTCTGTTCTTGAAAGGATGGACTTAAGAAAAGGTAGTTTTTAATATTGTATACAACTTGGGTCTCCATAGTGATTTGTCACGTATTTTAGGAAATGAGTAGAGTACCTCTAAACAGTGGGTGGCTCTTGACTTCCAACGTATGAAGAAAGATGCCCATGTTAAGATGACTCTCTCTGATTTTCATGTGCTGCTTTCATTTCAGCTTAGCAGTCCTGAGAGCAGCTTGACACCACCACTATCCACTAACTTGCATCTGGAGAGTGAATTAGAAGCATTAGGAAGTCTTGAAAATCATGTAAAAACTGAGCCAACGGATTTAAGTGAAAGTTGCAAACAGTCTGGACACAGCCTGGTGAATGGGAAGTCCCCAGTGCGGAGTCTAATGCACCGGTCTGCTAGGATTGGAGAAGGCAATAACAAAGATGATGATCCAAACGAGGACTGGTGCGCCGTGTGCCAAAACGGAGGGGATCTCTTGTGTTGTGAAAAGTGTCCAAAAGTGTTTCACCTGACTTGCCACGTCCCGACACTCCTCAGCTTTCCAAGGTACCAGAAACAGCGTAAAGGTTCCTGAGAACAGCTCTGTGGTCTTGTTCATATGGTAGATCTTAACACACACTACCAAAACTGGTCTTCCATCCTCAACATCAGCTAGTTCAGAACTGGCTAGTTCAGCAGTCGACACACTGGAGGGAAGGGATCCCATGTTAACACACTACCAAAACTGGTGTTTCATCCTCAACGTCAGCTAGTTCAGAACTGGCTAGTTCAGCTGTCAACATGCTGGAGGGAAGGGATGCCATCCAGAGGGACCTGGACAGGCTTGAGAGGTGGGCTCATGCAAATTGCATGAAGTTTAACCAAGCCAAGTGCAGGGTCCTGCACCTGGGACGTGGCAACCCCAGGCACAACTACAGGTTGGGTGGAGAATGGCTGGAGAGCAGCCCTGAGGAGAAGGACTTGGGGGTGTTGATGAATGCGAAGCTCAACATGAGCCAGCAGTGTGCTCTGGCAGCCCAGAGAGCCAACCCCATCCTGGGCTGCATCAGGAGAAGTGTGGCCAGCAGGTCACAGGAGGTGATTCTCCCCCTCTGCTCTGCGCTTGTGAGACCCCACCTGGAGTCCTGTGTCCAGCTTTGGAGTCCTCAACACAGGAAGCACATGGTCCATGGTTGGAACGGGTCCAGCGGAGGGCCACGAAGATGATCAGAGGGATGGAGCACCTCTGCTATGGAGACAGGCTGAGGGAGCTGGGATTGTTCAGCCTGGAGAAGAGAAGGCTCCAGGGAGACCTTATAGTGGTGTTTCAATATCTGAAGGGGCTACAGGAGAGCTGGGGAGGGACTCTTTGCCAGGAAGTGCAGTGACAGGACAAGGGGTAACAGTTTTAAACTGGAAGAGGGGAGATTTAGATTAGATACCAGAAAGAAATTCTTTACAGTGAGGGTGGTGAGACACTGGAACAGGTTGCCCAGAGAAGCTGTGGCTGCCCCATCCCTGGAGGGGTTCAAGGCCAGGCTGGATGGGGCTTTGGGCAACCTGCTCTGGTGGGAGGTGTCCCTGCCCAGGGCAGGGGGTTTGGAACTAGATGATCTTTAAGGTCCCTTCCAACCCAAACCATTCTCTGATTCCATGAATTTCTTGTCATTAAAAAACATCTGGTGGGTCAAAGGCCTGCCTGAATTGTTTTGCATGTAATTGGTCAGGGTTTGTCTGATAAACTTACGGTCTCTCAAAGTGTGATTCTGTTTTGTGAAGTTCATTTTAAAGTCATAATGAGAAAGGTGTTTTTAAGTATTATAATGTACTTGGGAGAGGAATATGAGGGCAGTTCTGCCTTGACTGGCAGAATTGTCTTGAGCATTAGGGGTTATTCCTTGGTTTTGGATATCCAAGTCTTCATTAAAATATAATGTGAATCTGTAAGAGCTAATAAAAAACCCAATCTTTGTAGGCATCAATGATGAGACTTTGTCCCTGGATATCTGGAATAATTGTGTTTATTTCTGTTTAGTGGAGAGTGGATATGTACATTCTGCAGAGATCTGAGCAAACCAGAAGTAGAATATGATTGTGACAACTCACAGCACAGCAAGAAAGGGAAAACAGCACAAGGCCTGAGTCCTGTGGACCAAAGGGTACGTCTCAAATCTGTAGTGATCTGTTTCCTAGAGAGAAGTGTTTTCTCACATTAGCTATCCCCTACTGTTTCTTTAAGATATTTTTGCTGTGGCTGCATCAGATTAAATATAGTTGTGGCTTATGCAAAAATCCCCAAATGAGAAATGACATTTTTCTTAGTTTGACCACGTGTCCAGGTGTTGGTGACTACGTGGCAGCGCTCCCTTACCTTGGGACTGTAATCCTCTGGCAGCTAAAATTTGCATGTAAACACATACTCAGTGCTTGTGAAAGGATGCATTTAAACAAAAGTCTCTTCAGTGTTCTTAATTAGAAGTTCTTTGCACTTAAGATTTGATACAACTTTCATAAAGTAGTTATGCACGTTGGTTATGCTGCACCTCAAGCTCCTGCTGTGAGAGGTGCTGGAATTATTTAGTGTGTTCTTGTGGAAGGTGTGATGACCTTGACAGTCAGAATTATTTTTAGCTATTAGCAATCAGCCCGTGCATGGAGTGTTAAGAGTATTATCAAATCAAATTCCTCCAAAGGCATTACAAGGAAAGGAAAGAAAAATATTTCAACAGCAGGTTCATAGAAACACTATGGCTTTGGTTGCAAATTGTTTAATTTTGTCTTGTGGGAAAAAGAATAAAAGTCTCCAGCTCAGTCCTTTCCTGTTACGTGCAGCTACAGTTGGACAAAAGTGGTTGTAGTTTGTCTCTCTTTTTTTTTTTTTTTAATTTGACTGTATATTAGCATCCCTCTTCATGCTTGCCTGTAGCCCAAGCACTTGTTTAGGAAGAAGAAAGCAAAAAGGAAGTTCATTTCTGCTATGTGAACAGTAAGGTGGTGTTTTACCCTCTTGACAATGCCCTCCTAAGGACTTTGTTTTGTAGGGATTGCATTTGAATTTTCTAGTACTAAGCTGCTAAAGTACAAACCTATTTAAAATAGAGATATATTAATTTCTGTGCTGAGGATAAATTAAGGATATTAATGTGAAGCTGTTTGTTTCTTTGTAAGAAATGTGAACGTCTCCTGCTTTACCTGTATTGTCATGAGCTGAGCATTGAATTTCAAGAGCCAGTCCCAGCCTCGGTGAGTCTCCTGAAAAATAGTTTGTGATTTTATTTTTGCCCTAACTTCTCTAAAAGTCTAGACTTGAGTTCAGAAAGGAACTGACTGCTTTTACTTGAAGCACGTCCCCCTTGATCAGTCTAAGAGTTCTGGCAGTCATCTGGCATTCATGGTTCTGAGAGCTGATTCTGTAGCTTCTCTGTGCAGAGCCTCTGCTACCAGTCTCAAACAGAGAGATTTAAAAATACTTTAAATTAACAGTTGTTGAATGGGGAGAGGATGTCTCAGGATACCCATGATATTTAAAAATCTCCTAAAAATTTAGGAGAGCTTTTTTGGACAATCTTTTAATGAAAGGAGGAAAGAAACTGCTTTGAATCTTCTGTTTTCAGCTGTAAAAGAAGTAACTATAATGAAGAGCATCACTGTGACATGATAGACTGCTATGATGGACAGTGAAGGTTAGAAAGAACTTCTTAAACAGCTTGAGGAAAGGAAACTGTTCTCACTTGCTGAACGTGCAAACAGTGCATGACAAGATTAGCTGATTGATATTTCGATAAGTGAAGAAATTCAACTGCTTTTGGGGAACTATGTAGTCATTGTAGTGATCAAATCACTGTTTTTTACAGATACCAAACTACTATAAAATTATAAAGAAACCAATGGACTTATCTACGGTGAAAAAGAAACTGCAAAAGAAGCATTCCCAACACTACCAGACTCCTGAGGATTTTGTGGCAGATGTCCGGTTGATCTTCAAGAACTGTGAAAGGTTTAATGAAGTATGTTAACTTCCAATCTGTATACGTTCCTTTTAGATTTATTTCAACATGGTTGTACAGGTTCTTCATTTAAAGGCTCTGCTTCCAGTTGTAACTTCTACTTACGGAGCAGATGCTGAATCAGACATTTAAAAACCAAACAAAAGCCAAATGCAATTGCAGAACTACCTCTCAGCTTTAGCTAAACGGGGAGATCAGGCTTTAACAGAGCGGTCACTGGTAAGGACATGTGACTGAAGAGCAGGGTGACCTTGTTCTGTACATCAGACAGGTTGCAGAAGTGCTTGGGACAATCAGGCAGTCCTTAAAACTGTCCAAAGCTATACAGATAATGGTTCATGACCACGTCATGGAACATGGTAGAAGTCTGTTGGGGAAACTTCCTCTACTGAGGAAAAGCCCCGTTCGGAGAATGTGCTACTGCCTCTAGAACCTCACACGGGCTGAGTCCTGAAAAGCCTTGTGTTCCTTGTGGATACTTCTAGGCTTAGTGTTTTAGTTCATGGACTCTCTCAAAAACCAATTTTCGGTAGATAACTTTTGTATGGAGTCATATTTTTGATGACTGAAATATTTGCATCTACACACGGAACGTGATTTGGGTAGATAAATTACCTCAATGCTATTAACAAATATTCTGAATATCAAAAAAAAATAAAGTGGTGGTGTGCTGAAACAGAATATGGGCTGAGATAGGAGGGTATCCTCATTTCTCTGAATATCAAAAAAAAATAAATTAGTGGTGGTGTGCTGAAACAGAGTATGGGCTGAGATAGGAGGGTATCCTCATTTCTGAAATGCCTTAAAGCAAGGATGACAAAAAGCCCTGGGGAGAAGGCGTCACAGGGAATGGCTTTCTTCTGACCTTAGAAATGCATAAAACAGCCAGTATTGTCCTGTAAAGTGTAATCTGAGTTTTGCAATGTTTGGCCTGCATTTCTGGTTCTGTGAAGAAGTAAATTGAAGGGAGCACACACACCTATAATTAAAATCTCAACTGTTTCACAAGTACACTAGTAAAAATCAAGGTTAATGATGTAATGCTGTAAATGCTTACAAGCCTTTGGGCCTTTGACACCCCCGACTCCCTTATTTCTCTGTATTAGGTGGAGATTAATGAGCACTGTGGAAGAAGTTGCAATTCCTGTAGAGGAAAACGTGCTGCAGCTCTTAGGGACAAGAGTAAAACAAGGGAGCAAGGACTGATCGATGTGTTGTTTTTTGGTTTGGTTTTGTTGTTTTTTCAAAAAAAAAAAAAAAAAGGTGTTTTAGGCTTGTCTCTCTGTTTGAAATGCTGGCTCATGGCAAAAGATGAATCGCCCTGAGCTCTCGTAATAGCATCATGTCTAGTGTCTCTAAGCCATATGCTTTTAAAAAATAGAAATCAAAGTGGGGTGAGACCCCCAAGAAACTAGTCTTGTGGAGCACTTCCCTCTAAAGACAAGTTGTGTGTTTTGTTGAAGGTTTATTTACCTCATGTCGCCCTCCTAAGACTGTTTTAAACCTGCTTCTGCTAAGTTTGAGAACTAAAGAGGTGTAGCCCATAACAAACTGTTCTGTTGTTATGGCTGACTTAAGTCATCCAATCCTGTGCAATCTCATAACTTTAGAAAGGATTATAATTTCATTTTTTTTGACTCTGGTATCCTTTTTAGATGATGAAAGTTGTTCAAGTTTATGCAGAAACACAAGAGATTAATTTGAAGGTAAGCGTTTCAGACCATGCACACTTGGTGAAGGGATGTGCATTTCCAACGGGTGAATATTCCTGTCTCTTTGTCCACAGGCTGATTCAGAAGTAGCGCAGGCAGGGAAGGCAGTTGCATTATACTTTGAAGATAAACTTACAGAGATCTACCCAGACAGGACCTTCCAGCCTTTGCCTGAATTTGAGCAGGAAGAGGATGATGGTGAAATAACTGAGGACTCCGATGAAGATTTTATACAACCACGTAGAAAACGCCTAAAATCAGATGAGAGACCAGTGCATATAAAGTAACCTAACGATATGGACCTGAAACTTATTGTAAAAACTGTTATTTAAGTGTTCCTGGAATATTATCATGCCTACGGTGGCCATCTTGAAGAAGCTGATAGCTTTTTAAACAGTATTAGATTACAAAAACACTTGTACAGAAAAGCATTCTCATCAAAAGGGGAAAAAAAAAAACTGTATTGTAAATTTTTGGTGGTTTTTTTTTTTTTTTTCCTTGATTATTTGCTATATTCTTTCTTTTCCTGATGGAGGGGACACGCTCATCCTGGTCTCACAAGGTAGAGGTGATGAATGTTGGAGAGAAGCAGGTTTGATAACGGGATGTTCCCTGTAGGACGGGACGGCGCGGCGAAAGGCGCTGCGGGACTGGCCCCTGGGGTGCTGTGTCTGCAACGTCCCCGAGACCCCCCCTCTGTGTGTGTGTGAACTTCAGTGCCTGTTGGTTGTTGCTTTTATCATCTCATTTCAGCGGTATCGTGAATAACTGATCTTCTGTCTTGATCCGGGTTATCTAGATTTGACTTTCTTTACCACGTTTTATGTATAGCAAAAGGAAAAAAAAAAAAAAAAAAATCATTAAACTGTTCTGAATTGGTGAGTGCAGGAGTGTGAGTTCTTGACAGGTGAAAGACTAATTATTTAATGGGGTGGCAGCGATCTCCTCTGGGCAGGGGAAGGTGTGTTTGTCATGGATCCTGTACACAGAACACGTTAGTGGTGCTCACAGCAGAACTGTCCGTCCCCGATCCCCCGACCGAGGCAGAATGTGATCTCCAGTGTTCATTGTCTCATTTTCTGTACTTGAAGTATAGACTGAAGAGGTAATAACCGATTGGGGTGTTTTTTCCAGTCTTCCTAAGTATCAGTTTCTAATAGACCACTCGGCAAACAATAACCTATTAACTACCAAATGTGTAAAATTTCCTGTATTCACTTTGTCTTATTTGTAAATAGTGAATTGAGATTTCTTGCAGATCGGCAACATTTGCTGAACTGTTTTTAAGCTAATATGTATTCTTATTAATTGTTCCTATCAAGAAAAGATTTGTAATATATGCTATTTCTAACATTGCATTCATTTTGAGGTTCTGTCTTATTTTTATTAGCGTACTACTCAGAACTTTCTTCAGAAGCAGCTTATGAGCGAAATGTCCTAGAAAGATTGGAGTAAATCTGGTGAGATTGGGTCACTCGTCCACCCATTGAACAAAGCACTTGCACAGACCAGGATTTGGCTTTTTGAGTGGTTTCTGGACAAATCCTGTAAAGAGAACAGTTTCCCTCTGCGGCGCCTCCCCCAGCCCCTCCGCTCAGAAACAGCTCGTCACAAAGGCGCTTCCTTTGTCCGACAGAAATCAACACTAGGAATAATAAGTGTAATTTCTGGCCTTCATATAGATCTTGTTAAAGAAAGATGGGGAACTCATCTAATTGGCTGAGGTCAAGCTGACAGACCATAAGATTTTGTGTGAATACAGCAATTCTGTGGCAAATCACCGGGGTTTTGGTACGCTCGACGTGAACAATTCCTGTGGCGTTGGATACGCTTTACCATAGTGGTAAAAGTAAATATTTTAGCACAATGTATCAAACTGAGACATACTCTCAGCAATTTTTATGCAAATCACTTAAGATTGGATTTCTTTTTTTATAAGAGCAAATTATATGTACATTGTGACTATAAAAAGGGGACTGAAGGTATTTGTAACTTCAAGCTCACACCTTTAGATTTTGCAAATGTTACACGTAAACTGTTTTTTTTCTGTTTCTCGGATATGAACACAGTGCCAGTTCAAATTTATTTTTTACCAGTTTGTATGTGGAAGGAAAAGTAATTCTACTTAAACATGCTAAATTGACAAATAGCCCAAACTTTGCCCATAGAAAGGATGATGCATGTGAATAGGGCACTGATAGTACCGAGGGATCATGTGATGGCTCTGTGTGTTGCCTCCTTACGCATTTCTAGTTTCTCAGCTTCGTTTTGCAAAGGAATATTATTAAAATGATCATGAAAATAAGATTCTGTGAATTCTTTTCAATTGGGGTTACTGTTTTTATGGCGCTTGAGCACTCCAGCTCCTGTACCTTCAGGCCTCAACTCTTTAACCCTTCCCTTTGCCAGGCCCCGGTCCTGGATTCCAGCGCGGTGGAGGGTGGCATCGGTGTGGTGTCACCCGGGGGGCTGTCCCCAGGGACCCTGGCAGAGCTGGCTCCCAGCTGCTGCAGGACCAGGACCCGCCATCTTCCACCCAGAACGGTGTCTGGGAGCCTCTGGGTTGTCTGTTCCCTATGACATATGAGAGAAATTGTAGTTGCTGTAGGTGGTGACAGCCACGTCCCTGCCAACCCCTCATGACCAGCGCTCGAGCTTGGGGAGCTCCTGGAACTGCTCCCCCATTCAGCTCCTCAGCCCTGTGGAGCCTGGACTCTCTGCAGGAAATCTTAATTTTTTCTTTCCTTCCCTCTCCCCCCCCATTTTGGAACTCCCAATACAACAATGCAATGATTGGTTTGAAATATTTTACAGGATGGATAAGCTTGGCTGAGCAGGAAATCTTAATTTAATCTTTCCTTCTCTCTCCCCCCCCATTTTGGAACTCCCAATGCAATGGTTGGTTTGAAATATTTTAAAGGATGGATAAGCTCGACTGATGCTGTCCCTGACCCTAAGGCTGTAAAGGGCCTTGGTGGGACCAGGAGGGGTTTGCTCGGTCACAGCAGCCCTTTGGTGCCAACACTGCTTGTAACCTGTTCAGGAGCAAGTTCATGGGGTTTGTGTGACAGACCCTGGTGTCGCCGAGTGTTGTTCTGTGCCGGGTGGGGGTGTGTGATGTGTGGAGTGACAGTTCTGCCCCGGGATGGGAGTGTGGGTCCCATCAGCACAGCCCCAGGACGTGGTGGGATCCCCTGGGGGTTGGTGAGGAGTCCCGTGTCCCCCACGAGATGGGATGGGCTCCTGAGGGAACTGTGCACTCGTTTATGGCACTTCTGAGAAAGACCATGTCTCAATTTGTCTTGTAAATGACCCTGAGGTTTAAGTTGATCCAAAGAAGTAAAAGGCAACTTGCTTTTGAAAGAAGAGTGGGACGTGTACGGTGTTGCTCCTCGTGGACCTCGTGGTTACCTCAGCAGGGATCCCGCCGTGTAATTACTAGTGATTAGTGAGGAGCTGACCAGCTCAATAGGTTCAGGTCTTTCATTTCACTGTGCCCTGGAATTTAGTGGCCTAAAGTATAATAAGGCAGAGTTACTGTCTGAAAAAAGAATGTTCCCCAAACTTTTGAAAATAGAAATGCTCTTAAATATAGAGAGGTTGGTTGGTTGTGTGGAATGTCACCGTTGCTGTGACTTATGGCATTTGACTGTCAGCACACTTAACACCCGTCACTGAAATGTTTTATAAATATTTCTGCAAGTCACTGGGACAGAAGTCCTTAAAATTAGCCCAAATGTATCATTTTGGTGTATAACCTCGTTTATTGGCTGACCTCGAGTCGTTCAGGTAACAACAACAGTATTTGAAAGCTCTGTGTATGACGTACTGGGAGTTGGCTTTTTCTTGTTTTTGTTATTCTCTTCCTTGGAAAAAGCAATAAAACTGCTTTGTCTGTTGCCCATTGGCGCGATGGGAATCCTCTCCTTTGGATAGTGGTTTTATAGGAAGGTTTGTTTGAATATCACCGAGTCCAGCTTTTAAAAACAAAGCATGCATGAGTTACTGACAATATAGTGTGGCATTTTATTTTAAAAATTGGGGAAAGTTACATATTTTTTTAAGAAGTAGGTGTTTGAATAAATAATGGATGTACTTTTTTTAAAAAAAATCTATATGCCACAGTTTACACAGATGTATTTCAGATTGAACGTGTGTGTTGTATCTTCAGATGTGGTGGTTTCTTTTCTCGAAGTGCGTGTGCGGTACCTTTTCCATCTGGTTCCTGTGTTCTCTTACGGGGATCCTACTTTATGTGCTTCCAAATGGATCTGAATTGGTTTTCAAAAATAGCAGTTCATTTGGGTATCTTTATTGTAAGTGAACAACGAAATGTACGAAGTGCAGTTTTTGGCCTTTTCTATTGAGTGATCTTACAGCTCGAGGCTGCTTTCTTTACAATGTATTGAATTTCTACAAGGAGAGGTACGACAATTATTTTATAAGTTCAACTTGTTGCAGCTTTCACTAGAGTGTGAGCTCCAGTTACAAAAGAGAAGTGCGTGTCTGATGGGTGGCAAACATGGGTGTTTCTTAGGTTCAGAACACCATGAAACGTGTATATACGCCTACAAAGATTTGTGTGCTTGAAAGCCTGTTTTATATGTAAATACACTCATGGAAGGGTTAAATTCATGGCATTCTTTGATTATTTCTTGCTTCCAGTAACTGAACTGGTTCTTTTTTGCACATAGTAAACTGCTCATCTTAATATGATTCTTCAAGAAAGTGCTGTTTCTGTGGTATTGTATTATCTGAATAATCATATTTAACTTTTTTTAAACAAGATTACTGTTTCTAATTGTTCTGTTCCTGTGTTTTTTGCTGGTGTGTAATAAAAAAAAAAGTTTTTCTTTACATGGTTCTTTATTACATTAACAGCCTGTAAATATTTCCTGTTAAGTGCTCTGGAATGTGCTGTAGAAGTTGTATTCGAGCGGTTTAAAGCATTGTTTGAAAACCATTTTGTTTTGGTTATTTCTATTAAATGAGAAAAATTACTCTTTCAACTTGAGTTTCTTTTTTGCGCATCTGCGTTGGGTCATTGGACGCTTGTTCAGGTCTGGCAAAAGGCTTTTCTGATGGTGGCAGCTTGGAAAGTCCTTGGAGGGGCTTCACCTGCGGCGGCTGGAGCGTGACCCCCCCAGGGCTGCGGCAGCACCCGCCGTTCTGAGAGGGAGCACATGGACTGAACTGGGCTCGGGGTGTGAGTGCAGATGCTGTGGTTTCACCCCTCTGTGCTCAATTTCCCATTTGTCACGTTTATCTACAGCTAGGATGCACGAAGTACAGGTATTTTAAGGTTTTCTCTAGTGTTTTTTGTGCTGTTCATCCTGACGAGGCCTCGCAGGAGATGGTTCTGAGATGTGCAGCTCCTGCCTGTGCGGTTCCTGGAGCTGGGATCTTTCCAAAGCCCCCCTCCTGCCCCCAGTGAGCACTGGGATAATGAAAAAGGAGCTCAACTTGGTGGCTCCGTAACCTGTTAACCTTACCCCTGTAGCTCCACGATGCTTCTCACCTGCCATACTCAGCTCCACACGGCGGTCAATGCATTTCACCAGGGAGTGCATGGCAAGAGGCAGTGTGTTCCTTGGATTAATAAATATGTATTTTGATATATCAGGTGTACCATCATGAAGGTATGTTTGTACTTTCATAATGTTTGCAGTGGGTGAAGGCTGCGATTTGAGCACGTCTGGTGTTATAAATGAACTTCAGGCTCACAAAGAAGTTGGATTTTTCTCTTGCTGCTTGTTTATTCTTTAGGTGCTTGTAGTGGGTTAGTGTCACGAAGCTCCACGGTAAGAGAGCTGTCTTCTGGGAAAAGGTTTAGTTAACATCACTGAAGTACAATTTTTTTTCTTGATAAAATGTTAACCTTCATCTAATACAAGCACTTCATTGTGTTCACTTGCTTTTTGCAATCTGCAGCAGAGGAACAGATGGTTTGAACCAAAACCATTGGACTTGAGATGGATTTTGCTGCTGGACCAAATGCTGCCTGCGTGAGGTGGTGCTCGCTCTGCCTGTGCTGGACACGAGTGGGTGGCTGGATCCCTGCTGACCCCTCCGATTCCTCTGGAGCTGCGTTTGGTGCCGGCAGAGGAACGACGAGGGCTTCTCTGGGTGGGTGTTTCATTTCTCTTTGCCAGGCGCTGCCTCGCCGTGTCCAGAGCGATCCCAGCCTTCCCAGTCCATCTGCTCCAGCTCCCGACCACCATCTGTTCTGTCCCTTCCTGCAGCTCTCTGCCTCCAGGGCTGGACTCTGATCTGCCCTTTCCAGCATCTCTGGCTTCACTCAGACCCCTGCTCCCCGTGGTGGCTTCCTCGGTGCCCGTTTCTGAGCTGAACTTCTCCTGCCTTGCTCCAAAAGCGCTGGGCTGCTCACCAGGTCCTGTGGTGGCTTCCTCGGTGCCCGTTTCTGTCTGAGCTGAACTTCTCCTGCCTTGCTCCAAAAGCGCTGGGCTGCTCACCAGGTCACAGAGTGCTGCAGTTCAGTTGCCAATTCTTTATTCCCCCCCCAGCCCTGACCCAGAGGGATGTTCTTAATCTTAATGTAATTCAGAGAACTGCAGCAACTGGATGCACAGAGCGGTGTGTGAACAATCGGCCTTCTGTAGTCAAACACCCTGCGTGAAAGCAGAGACCATGAACTGTAAGTTAGGCATCATTCTGCTAAGAACTTGTAAATTAACCATTTATTCTTTAAAATCTCTTGTATAGAATGTGTCACCAGGTGGTGCTCTTACACAGCCGTCTACGAGTTGGTCCCTGGGTGAGCAAATAAGTTTTGTCTTGGAATGAAATTCTCAGGCAAGGCAGGCTTTGATGTCCCAGGTGGGAGAGGAACCTGCTGAGGGCCCGTTTGCCGGGTGCTGTGCTGAGATCTGTGCCTGGTGCCTCACACCCCAGGTCAGTGCTGGTGTTTAAGTGGAATGTGGTGACCCAGAGACTTCAGTCTCATTCATTTCTCTCTCCACCTTCGCCTCGATAGAGCGCTCAGCTCGCTTCCCCGGGTGATGCTGTCTCTTGGGCTTGTGTGTCCTTGGTGCTTTGCAGAGTTGAGACTCGGTGATGCCTGAGCCCGCCACTGATCCTAGCCCGGGATTTTTGTGCCAAATCAGGCTGTACAGTAGCTGCTGGGAGTGTTCTGCCTGTGTTGAGCTGTGCTGGGACAGCAAGTGTTAATCCTGACCGTGGTGTGGACAGAGTTTTCCCCGTTGTCATCTCTTTTCCTGCTGCCCGGCATCTAACGGAGAGGAAGGGCTGAAACTCCCCTGAATGAGTTAAAGAACAGAATTTAGTGCTGGAAAGAGGCAGTGCCAGAGCTGTCGATACTGAAGCATCTCAGTTACTCCTTCAGCAGGCAACGGGAAGCGCCCACCGCGGCTGCAGAAGAGCTGTGTGTGGTCTGTGCCTCCTGCTGAAGCTGCAGCATGTTCCTGGTTTTACCACCCCTTGTGCAATGCTCTCCCCTCTGGAAAATATGATTAATCAGGATGTGTTGGCAGCATCCAATACTCTGCTTTGTTGTTTGGAAGTTTTCTTTCCTGAACCTGGTGTCCAGAGCTGCAGTAAGACCTTTGTTAACTCTAAAGTTTCTCCATTCCCTTCCTCAGCAAGTGACCTGGTGCTCGGTGTGCTGCTGGTGCACGGGGTGACTGTGGACATGTCAGCCCGATTTCATCTTCTGCCCAATTATAATCAATCTAATTCTCTTCCATATACACGCAGACCCAGTATCCTTTTAGTGTCTGAGCAGAACATAAATGTGTCAGGCCACCTTATTTGCTGCTGGCTGTTGAAAACTAATTCAATCACACTGTTGTTTGGCCTGGTGGCTCTGTGCTGCTCTGTCCTTCCAAGGAGGTCTCTCTCTCTCTCTCTCTTTCTTGTCTTTATGGTGCGAGGAGCACAGGGAAGGCTTTCTGGGTGCACGTGTCTGAGACATGACTTATGGGGGGCTGTGTTTGTAAGTGGAGTAAGTTGACAGACCTTCACCAAGATCTACACCCTCATTTACTTGACGAGTTACTTCTTCCTTTAAACTAAACAATGTTCTTTCTCATTTGTTCCTGAGTTCTAGTAATAATGTGCAGAGATGACTTTTGCGGTGTGCCCAGGGGCTCGGGCAGTCGTGGTGGGGTCTGGCATCCTCCAGGGACAGGGTGCTGTGGGTGTTGGGCCATCACCCTCTGCCCACGGCGGGGGTTGTTGCCTGGCCACCACTCGGCTGCCACGATGGAGGGCACTGCCTGGCTGGGAGAAGGGCTGGGGAGGATGTTTGACTATTATCTAAGCAGACCTACTAAGTAAACAACTTTTTGCCAGTGCTAATGGATCTGTGTCCTTGCCTCTTGTCATTTTAGAGCCTTGGGAAATAATGTTATCAGTAAGCAAACAGATTTAAAAAAAAAACAAAACACAAACAATCCAGTGAAATCTTTTGGCCCTGAGATTTGATGCTGGCAGGAGCAGTAAACACCCTGCAAGAGGCAGACATGGTCCCTTTTCCCCACTGTCCCAGCCGTGTCTCCGGGGCTCACCCTGGGTGCCAACGGTGGGCTCTGGACCCTTGGGCTGGTGAGGGTCTGTTGCTTTTCTTCTGTTGCATTGCTCTCCTGCTCTTTCCACGGGCAGCTGGCAAGGACACCCGTATTCCAAACTGCAGGACCTGATGCTCCTCTTTCTGGGGAATGTGAAGCTGTGGGAAAGTAGATGCCACAGAAGCCACCAGCTTGGGAAAGTCCCATCGCTGCACGGCTAAGAGATGAAGCTGGTTATGTTTCTCTATGAGAATCCTCAGGAAATGAGAAGATTGGCAACACATCTGTCATTTAGGATTAACTCTTCTGTCCATTGTCACCTCTGGAAGGAGGTTATTAAGTAGTGAGGTGCTTGGTAAAGGTTTTCTTTCTGCCATTTTTCTTAATAGGAGTATTGCAAATGCTGCTTTGGGCTCCCAGGAGAGATCCTTGCAGAGGATGCTCTGAGGGTAAGCTCTGCATGTAACAGATCTTCGATGCAGATCTGTACGTCTCTAGACAGAAAAAACACTTGCTTTGCTGGCTGTGGGTCTTGTGAAAGAGGTTTGGCATCATTGCCCAGGATGTTCTGGGACTGGCTGTGCTGCAGCAGGACCCCCACCCCACCACGGTGTCCCTGGGGCCAGGAGACACCTGGGGGAGTAGGAGTAACAAGGGGTAAGGAGGGTCAGTGGCCAAAGACCTGATGCTAGTTCAGATGGGCTGGATACCGCAGAGCAGGGCAGGTGGAGGATGTAGGGTGGTGATTCAGGGGGATGTGGGGCAGCAGCGCTCCAGGAGTGGGGGCTGCACCCATCTGGAAAGTGCTGGTTGAGAGGAGACCACGCGTGTGCTTTGGGGTGCTGGGTGGGAAGCATCCTCATGAGGGAAGCAGATCCTGCAGCCCCGTGGTGCTCTCCGGAGGCTGATTGAGCAGCTTAATCAAAGAGCTCTCAGGTTTCACATGTTAATTTTCTCCTGAAATGAAAACACTACAGCTTTTTCTCTCGGAGGCACAATTGTGCACCACTGTTTTTGTTTTCTCTGTTATAGAAATACTGCTATTTTTATTACCTGTATTTCCACAGGGAGGGATAAAAATAACTAGAATACGGCAAATTCTTTGTAAGCTGGGGGAAAAAAAACAGCTTATAACTCCTTATTTTCCATTACAGATACCAATTTAGCTTGTTTCTTCCTGAAGGTTGAGATTAAATATATTCTGCTTTGGTTTTCTGTTTCTATGAAAAAAAAATGTGGTTTAAAGCCTGTGCTAATTCCAAGGAGGGTTTGGGCTTGCAACCCCCTGCATTTCGCCCCCAGAGCAGAACGGTGGCTGCAGATAGATGTGCTTGGTCTGCTACTGTGCTCTGCAGACACAGGGGATTTTTCCAGATTCTTTTATCCAGCGGTCTCAGTGTCCAGTTATCTTCTTTCCTGGTAGAAACTGTGATGAGATAAAGCCGTACGTGGTGTGGTCCAGGGCTGTTTCACATCTAAAGACTACCTGCCTCATGGCTGCTGCAGAGGTATGTGTGCAGCCATGGGATGGCAAGTTGGCATGAACCCTCCGTGGAAACCACCAACCAAACCCTTATTCTGCTCCGGAGACAGTTAATGCCACCAGGGAAGACCTGGAGACCAAAAGGGCCTCCTCCTGCTTCCCTGAGTTAGGGTGGCTGAGGAGTGCCCGAGAGCAAAGGCTTCTTGGGGACCTTTAGCACTTTGTTACTAAGGAGAATTTTTAATCTGTCTTCTGGGTTCTGATGCAAGCATTTCGTTGGCCTTCGAGAAAAGTGCAATCTTTTAAAATAAATTATGCAGTGATACTGGTAATGGTGTCCATAGCACAGAGGGTTGAAATGAGAACCTAAAAGCAGCAGTTTTTCATCTCTTCTCAGAAAAAGAATGTGCTAACATCTGTCGTTCCCATTCATGCGAAGGCCAGCTAAATCCCTCTAATGGCTGTGCACCAGACACCAGCCACGCTTCGGGTTCTCAAGGCATCACAGAATCATGCTTTTGGCCTGGGGGGGAGATAGTGACTCACTAACTTTATAAATCAGGTTGAGGAACCGAAACAGGTCTAATCCCAGCCTAACGCTCTCTCCCGTCAGGTGGTACCATGTTCGGGTAACAGGATTTGCTGCCATAATCTTCCTAAAATGTAGTTCCTAAATAACCTCCTCTCGTCAGATGGGGTTATGTTGTGGCAGTGTGTCCCCTGCACCATGCCCGTGCGGCCTCCCTGGCTCGGGGGCAACCAAGATGGCAGGGCCTCAGGCAGGTGCCCCGGTGTGGGCCCTGGGCTCTCACTTCGCTAATTATATTGAGCTTGTGCTTGTGTTAAACGCAGACGGTCGGAGGAGGAAGGTCAGAGCTCCCCAAGCCATTTAGCTAATGCCATGGCTGATGGCAGCAGAGCTCTCAACCTCGTCTGGCTGATACAATCTCATCTGATGTCTTGCAGCCATCTGATGCTACCAGAGCAGAAATGGCTCTTTAGAGCTTCCAGCCCTGCCAAATCATGCCGCGACTGGTTCACCTTGAGGATATGCAAAATTCCAGGTCAATAAAATGTATTTCAGAAGTCTCATCACCAGAAAACAGTTTTTGATGACAGTCCTGTCTCTAGAAAGCTGCTTGCCTGGATCCACTCAGCTGCAGGGAATGTCTCCAGTATCCGTGTCTGGCGGCAGAGCCTCTCGGAATCGGTGCTTTTTGGGTCACCGACCCGTGTTTCCCCGCTGTGGAGCCCGTGAGGAGCTGCAGACCCTCAGGACCCTGTCACACCCAGTGGCCGGTGGCCTGTGCTGTGCGGGGCCATCACCGGCCGTGCTGAGGCACTGAGAAAATGGTCTGTCTTTAAACTTCCCATGGCGGAGCCTGCTGGCAGTGCAGTCCGGGGACTGCCACTCCAGGCTGCAAATTCAGGATTATTTTCCCTTCCCTCTTCCTTGTGGTGCCAGGATGTTCTAGGAGAGGAGTGTCTGGAGCTGAGTGATGGCTCCCAGGGGGGTTCACCCGGGGCATGAGCGGCCATGGAGAGACCTGGGACACACAAGTGTGGAACCAGCGGTTCCTTTGTTTCTCCCATTACTTTGTGCAATAAATGGGGCCTTGGTGAGTTCTGTTGCTAAGTAGTATGAGGGACCAGGGGCTGGAGACCTGTGTGCTGGTGAACATTTCTGCTGGAGGTGAACAGAGGAGCAATCATAGAATTGTCCAGGCTGGAAGGGACCTCCAAAGGTCATCTAGTCCGACCTCCCCGCAGTCAGCAGGGACACCCCCAACTAGACCAGGTTGCCCAGGGCCTCGTCGAGCCTCTCCTTGAATATCTCCAGGGAAGGGGCCTCAACCACCTCCCTGGGCAACCTGTTCCAGTGCTCCACCACCCTCACAGTGAAGAACCCTCTCCTCATCTCCAATCTAAATCTGCTCCCCTCCAGCTTGAAGCCATTGCCCCTTGTCCTGTCACTACAAGGCCTTTGTAAACAGGCTCTCCCCAGCCTTCCTGTAGCCCCCTTCAGGTACTGGAAGGCTGCTATTATATATCTGTGCTTTTTGTGCAAAAAGAAAGTGTAAGTCCTCAGCTCAGCCCAACTGCCCTCTCCTCCATGGGAGGTGCCTCCTGTCCTGCTGCACCAGGACCAGCTGGTGAGAAGAGCCCTGCTGCCAGCAGCTCTGCCCCATGCATGGGACAGCACTAATTTTGTACTGCCACTGAACTTGTTTAGGTAATTTTTTCCTGAAATTAGTTTGAGCTCACTTCTTGCTGCTAGGATTGGATTTAAACTAATTCTTAAGGCTCTATCTCCATTATGATGAGCAGGGTCATCTCGCCTCTGTCCACAGGGACTCAGTGAGGATGTTGGTGTTTCTGCTGCTTCCATCTCAGAAAATCTGGGTATCAAAGCAGTGCATGAAGGTGCACAGCAATTCTTCTTACATTTACACACAGATGGCACATTGACGTTGCCAAAGGATCCAGACCAGTGTAGTTTTTTTTCCTGGCAAGAAGCTCTGAATAATTTTTGAGCTTTTTCCAATTATCATATTAACTGGGAGAGCAAATAATATCATACTATTAGTTAGAACTGGCATAAATAAATGCTGCTCCCTCTGCAGACTTGATTATTATTTAAAAAAAAGAAAATCGGCTTCAAATGTATCCTAATCCAAATTAAATGAATAGCATATTCTATCTCTGCTGGACAAATACATTTGTGATTTAGGTTAGCTATCAGGGAGAAATTCTTTGCTGTGAGGGTGGTGAGACCCTGGCCCAGGTTGTCCAGAGAAGCTGTGGCTGCCCCATCCCTGGAGGGGCTTGGAACAACCTGGTCTGGTGGGAGGTGTTGGAACTGGATGATCTTTAAGGTGCTTCCAACCCAACCCATTCTAGGATTCTATGATCCTTTCTCAATCTGCTCTCTGTCAGAATATTATGACTTTTACTGCTTTCAGTCCTGGTTTTGAGCAGTAAGTGCAGCCTCTCACCGATGCAGACTATACCCAGTATTTTCATTCATTTTGTGGTTTTGTCTGAAGTGGTTATTTCAAAGGTAACTCAAGAACTGCGCTGTTGCATATAACAGGTTTCTCTGTGTAATCCAAGTCTGTTGAGCCATTTCCCCATAACATTTATTCAAGCCTTCTGAACTAGATACAGATGCACCTTCTCTATTTAACTGAGAGCTCTGCCTCTCTAAATGTAACATCAGGCCACTGGATGAGGAGAGGATAAATGCTACCGTGGTGGGGGGGAGGCATGGCGTGCTCTCCTAAATGCCATGTAAACGCAGCTGCAGGGGACAGCTTCCCAGCCAGGAGAAGTCTGAAATGCCAGGGTGGATGTGGGTGAGACAAAGCAGCTGAACCTCTTTGGAGATCATCAGCTGCGCCCAGGTCCCTGGGGGCACGGGGGCCACTTCCCGCTGCTGCTGGTTCTGGAGACATGACTTTTTGGGGCAATTTGGGAGTGCAGACCCCATCCAAGTCAGGCTGCAGCATGGCTGGGGAGGAGGCACCAGCAGCACCGGCTGGAGCGTGGTGGAAGATGCTGTGCCTGGAAGAGGGGTCTGGGTGCTCCAGAGCTTTTCCCAAACAGCTCTGGGTGGCAAAGTGGGAGCTGCCCAGTGGGAGGTGAGAGGCAAAATGTTCCATCTCAGTAGCCATATGTACATGTAGTCAGGAGAAGTAGTTGCCAGAGTCTTTCCTTGGGAAAAGCGGCGTTTTGAGTTTCCAGAGGTGGCAGCTGCTGCCTGGCTGTTTCTATATCAGACAATAAACAGTGCAGATGACATAAGCTCAAAGTTACGAGGTGCAAAAAAAAAGTCTGGTTTTGTGTTCTGAAGAAATATTTGTTAAGAGTGTGGGAGCTGATGGCAGGGTCTCCTGTTTCTGTTACCCAGCAAGCCTGTAATCCTCTGATATGTAAATGAAGGTAAATAACTGACCCAAGGTGACTTTAGATTTAAAAGTAAAAAGCTCTTTTCCACCTTTGAAATAAAATTAGCTTTCTCCCAAATAATTGGATTTTATTATTGATCTCTGTGTTACAAGCTCTCAATTGGACATTAACCTTTTTCTAAGGGTTTGGGTTCGTTTTATCTGTTGAAATCTTTTTAAGGTAAATTCAAATTTCAAATGCAACACTTGTATTCCAGGAATTCCTCTCTCGGTGCTGGTTTTGGTGGCTCAGGCAAAAAACTGTTGCCATTTTGGGGAGGTGTGGTGACGTTATCATTAGCCAAGGGCTTGCTTGCATCCCCTTAGGTCTCTCTGTGCTTTGGCTTTGGGAGTCTGGGCCACAGGTGCCCTGGAGGATGGGGTGAAATTTTTGGGGTGGGGTGGGGTGGGTGGTGTCACAGTGACAAATGTGAATTTGATTACTATTTGGGGATGCTTCAGCACTCTTTGCTAGAAACCATGTGATCCTAGTTTGGGGTGGTCTGGTGCTGTGTATTCATGTCCCCCACTTTTTATTAAAGTGCAGATGGTTTCTAGGGTGTATGGTGTTTGATGGGGCTGCAGAAGCTGTACCAAGCCTGGATTTGCAGTGCTTTAAAATTTAGCATGGCTTACATCAGAACAGTCTTCTCCAGCACTGAGAAATCAACTGCTGATATTCGTTTCTGGCCCCACAGTGGCCTCCTGGGCACTGCCTGTATTTGAGTTTTCCCGGGGGGAGGGAATGTTGTCCTGAAAGGTGGGGGTTGTTTTGCTAATTTGTCTCTAATTACTTCTGCATAGGCTAATATGGTTCCATTAATTGCACTTTCAAGCAGTGGGCAGCAAAACAGTGATGGAGAGTGATCAGATTTCGGGACCCACTCACCCTGAGGAAGACTCTCCCAGGAATGAAGCAGCACCAGCACAAGGTGATTGTCATTTAACTGATGTAGTCTCTCGTTTTGATTTCTTTGTGTGCTGAGGGATGTGTTATTACTCTGCCCAGGTGAGCAGCATGCTCATTGCAGTAAACCCGTTAAGCTCTGTCACAGTTGCCAGGTAAACATCACCCCTGATCCCCCAGACCCCATGGAGGTCACAGACCCCCAAGCTGTGGCTCTTCTGACCTGCTCTTGGGATGCAGGTCCCTGCACTGCATCTGAGGGTGGGCTCGGCTCAGTGTGTGGCTCCTTCTTCTTCTGTATCCTCACTCATAGGGGGAAGAAACGTTCTGTAGGACCTTCTGCAGTGGCACTAAGTTTCTCTGCCTACAGGAGCGCACAAATTTAAGTTCTCCTCTGGAGCAGGAGGCAGAAGTGAACCAAATGTTCAGCTCTAGAAAAGGTCCTGGGCTGAACTCCAGCTGAAGCAAAACCATCATTAACTCCTTCATACTTCTGCACACCTAAGAGGCTGTAGCAGGGTAGGACCTAACCCCTGGTAGATGTTGTATGGAACCACTCAGGGAAGGAAAGACTCTTCTGTAAGGGCCGTACAGTCTAAGGAAAAATACTGTACCATGAGTGAGGAAAGACAAAGGCTGGGGACATCAGTGACCAGAGTGATTGGTTCCAAAGACAGGTTTTGGGCACAATTTGAGTTCCAAGTTTCTTAAAAAAATAAATAGGTGAGTGGGTTTAGTGAGTTTGTCATATAAAGCTAATGCAAACTATACCTGAGCTTGAGCTCTTGGCAAATTACTGTTTTAGCTTCCAGCCTTTCAAAATCTGGAATCTCTACTCAGTAAACACAGACCTTGGGAAGCCCTGGTGCTGCCAGCGAGCAGCTGGTGATGCTGGTGTTTGCTGGCACATGGTGAGCACTTCCAGAGATGCCTCCTAATCCACAGGTGTGTCTCAAACTCTTTGCAGCAAAAGATTATACAGCGCTGACCGGGAGGTGGTAGTGTCCAATTAAAAGTGTCTCTTTGTGACCAGTTGTAGGATATTGCTGTCTTAATAAAAGATTTCACTCGTGTTGTCATGGCAACGGAAGTTTTTGGAAGTAGCAGTGCTCAGTAGATAAATTACTCTTGCCAGCCAGAGGTTGTCCTGCCGGGATCAGACACTTTGGCTCAGCCAGCAGCAGTGAGGTGTCCAAAACATGGGTCTGGGGGAGGCAGGAAGGACTGGTGTGACCAAAAGGTGTGACTTGCACCTCGGTGGCCACACAAGCCCTTTGTGTTGGGAGCGAGTCACTAACCCAACAGCTGGAGAATTTACAGTAGCTTTTGTCCATCCATCGAGGGGGTGGGTGCTGGAGGCTGCCTGCACCCTGGCAGAGTTGTGGGGAGGTGGAAGGACACCTCAGTTCTGCTGACCCATGGGAGAGGTGGGGGGCAGTACCAGCCACCTGATGCCCAGCCCCATCACCCCCAGGATGGTCCAAGAGAGCAGAAGTGGGCAGGGACCAAGCGGGAGGAGGCAGCACAAGGCACCTGGGGTAGATCCTGGGGTTCCTGGCTGGGAATGGAGGTACGGAGTTTCGGGGAGGTTTGCTGGCTGGGCTGGAGGGTTGTTAGAGGACCTGCTCCAGGGGAGCCTCAGGTGCTTGTGTAGCTCCTGGGGCTCACCTGGTGTGGTAGCTCAAAGTGCTTCAGCAAGTAATTAACAGGCAAAATAAACACAGTGGCATGAATCTAAACATACTCTGTTGCGATGTGGGGCTGAGGGACCTGTGTAGCTTCAGCCCTGTCTCTCCAGTATGCTCATTATATTTGCACTAGCTTCTCTGCTCTAGAAGCTGCAAGAAATCATTCTGCTGTACATAATTTTAATTGCCTGTTATACAATTGCTTTTTTTTCCCCATGACTGTCAAATATATTCTCTATTCAAAAGTGTAGCTCTGTAATGTGGCATGACCTGTCTGCTAAATTACAATAGGAATAAAAAAATACTGCAGAAAAAGCCCTAATCTAATTATAAAACACAATGGCATTCTCAATCTCTATTGCCATCTGCAGCCTGTTGTGTTAGGACCAGTACAAACAAATCAATAAAACCTGCTGCTTTTCTTATGTTGCCTTTGGCAGCTCTAAGTAGTTTGTGCAGTGTTCACAGGGGTACTTCTGTTTTCCTAGTCTGATGATGTGCTGTCCTCAGCCAGAAAATTTCAGCATTCACTTCTCTTGCAGCATTGCTCTGGAGCTGGGATTTAATAATTCTGCACCTGGAGAACAGAGAAGGGGGCAGCAATGAAAGGGTTAAAAAGAATTATCTGGGCTGCAGCTTTAAAAACGTCTATTGAGGGAACGAAACTGAATTTGGTAGGAGGTTCTTGTCTGGAACACGCCTTGGCAGTAAACAGATATCTGATCTCAGAGGCAATAAGGCATCAGGAGCACTGGCAGGACCGAGATGGGCTGTGGTGGAGCCTGACCTGAGCATCCCTGGATGTGGAGTGGGGATTGTGGAGCTGGGGCACTGCCTGGCACAGGGCGTCCCTTACGGTGCTGCCATGCCAGAGGGTGGAACTGGTGTAAATCTCTTTTTGTGAGTAAGAATAAACAGACCCTCTTTTCCTAGTTTGACTTCCTTAGACAGCGGAGGGGGAAAGCGGAGGATGCGGTGTGGGAGATGAGTGGTACCAAGGATGACAGCCGCTGTCAGAAGGCAGTCCGCATTGTCACCGAGCTGTGCCGGAAGAAAAGCCTGCCTAGCTTGGACCTGGACATTTGCAGGGAATTCCTCCTGCTGCCTTCCGACCAGAGCCTGATTATCTCCGAGCCAGGTACAGTACCCTGGTCCCTCCTGCTGGAGAGGTGCTGGTGGCTGCCAACACCCAGGACTCTCAGACGGGGAGGGAGATGTTTGCACGCCCTGTGTTAGACTCAGAGTCAGTCTCGGTGGTTATTTTCCTTTACACGTGTCCCACTGTGAAGTTCTGGATGCAAGCGCTGCCTCACCTGTTGATGTGAAACAAGGGGCTGGTGGGCTGTTACTGGGATATTCTGGCAAGGAGGCGGTTAATGAGATAAAGTTCCTTATTTTTTTACAAACATAGACTCCTGTCCTGCGTAAAACAAAAAGTGGTAGAAAGACTATTTAAGTAACTGAAATGCCAGGAGCTGATTGCTGTTGTCTCAGTTTGAGAAAAGGAAGGACTTGCATGCATTTTTTTGTTCACCAGAAAGGGATCTTTATATACTTTTGTGTATTTGTTTTACTTTCTCTAAGAACTGCCTGAAGTTGTTCCCTGTCAGCTTGTAGCGCTAGGGAGACACACTGCGTGTCAGTGATGAATTGGGAGCAAGCATAAGCTCTGAGAGCGGAGGGGCATTGCTGTATTGCAAAGCAGTTAATTTTCTGTGCACTTCTGCTCGTGGCAGCTCATTCCAGAGGGTCGTCTTCTGCAGTAACTTCAGAAGACACTGGCAGAGGGAATTTACATCCCAGGCTCCCACACTGAGGAACAAAAACCGAAATCCCATGCTTTTTAGCGTTATTGATAACAAGCTGTGAGTTGTTTGTGTATTGGAACACTTGTGCAGAGTGCTTCTTTTAACATCTCTCTAGATAATGATCTACCAGCCCAGCCTGACTCCAGAGCATAAGTTTTCAGAAACTTTTCCTCTCTCCTGTGGATGCCTGTGCAGAGCCTGGGTGCAGCACAGCATCCTTCAGTCCCTCTCCAAGCTCTGTGATATCCTGCTCTGGTCCCTCCTGTCCCTCTGCCAGCCCCTCGCGACGGGACGCAACGGTGCTCGGGGCACACAGGCAGCTCCCTGGTCTCGCTGGGCTTCTGCCATCTCTCTGCTGGCAGTGGTGCTTCCACTGCTGCTTTATCACTACGTCCCACCTTCACTTCACATCCCACTCTGCTTGTAACTTAATTGTCATCTTAAAATGCCTTTGCTTTAACCTGCCTGTTCTGGAGGCCTCTCACCACTTTTGGTGCTGCCCTTATGCATTGCATCCAGTGCAGCTCTTTCCTCTATTGCAAATATCTTACTGCATTGCTTCATAATTTTTTACCTTGGTACCAAAAGGAATGTTTTCCTGACTCCACGCAGCAGAAATACCTGTACTGGTCTTGTTCTGTCCGCCCTGGTACGACAGCTAGTTGCCTGCATTTCTTTGTGCAGCCTGCTCAGGACCTTATTTTCAGGTTGTGATCACCTGTAATCAGGTTGTGATACCTTTTTAACATCTCAAATGTTTGCTGGTCTCTGGTTTAAGTGTCAGCCTCCACCCGGTGCCCTGGGCTGGGTGCACTGGGTGCATTAACAGCTATTACTGTTGTCTCTGCTCTGCATGACTGGGCCCATTTTTGTGTCTAGACGGCACCGAGGACACCGTTTGGGCCCAACTAATATTTCTCAAAGGCCTGGATGTAAAGCTGCTCCAGCAAGAGAAAATAACTCTGCATTGTGTTAACTAATGTAGCAGTTGTGGTGGTAAGGTACCCATTAGTGTCTGGATCTAATTATCTGCATTTGTGCTTTGTCCATTTTACATTGCAGTCTTATGATAAGCAAATTTGCTGTTCTGTGTTCAGACCCACTGAGTCCTTCCCCACAAAAGGTGGGGTTGACACGGCTGTGAGACAGGGTATGGGCAGGAGAGCCAGAGCCAGCGCTGGGCAGCTGGATCCAGAGTTTGCTGGAGTAAAATTGGCCCAATTTGTCATCATCATGTGAAGTCGACAGCTTCTCTGTCAGTTTGTTACCTCCTGGATAAATCTATTAGCTAATGGGTAAATCAGCCTGGCTTGCCAAGTCTCTGGGTGAAGTTCATGCCGTTTGGGAGCAGCAGACAAGAGCACTCTAACGCTGCCAGAGCGGGCAGCCAGGGCTGCTGCTGCACAGCTCTGCCTGCGTTGGACCCTGAGAGGTGGTTTGGTTTCTTCTCATGTTTCATGGATGGATGGAGGGCAATATCTTCTGGGGATGCTGTGGAGCTGCAAAGAAATTAGCCAGGTATCACTATCCTCCTTGAACTGCATCTGACAGTGGAAAAAACCTGAATATAAAAATATTACTGAGCAGTTTATGTAAGAATATGTAAGAATATGGTTTTATGCAGTGACTAATTTTTTAAAGCTGAGTGTGGAGAGTGCTATAAAGTAGCTGTCTCTAAAGTAGATGCTGCTCTACCCTCTGTACCCGGGGTTGTGTAACAGCCGGTTCTCCCACCTAAAGCCAAGAAGAGAAATAGGGCTGCAGCGTTTCCCCCGAGTGCCACACGCCGTACACCCGACAAGGGAGCATTGCAGGCTGCTGCTGGCTACTCATCCAGCAGCTAAGTATGTCAGAAAAATCAGGTATTTGGGCAAGGAAGGTTTTAGTATGGCTGCGTCAGTGGCTGTGAGGTTGAGCTTCGCCTGCAGTTTGGCCCGTGGCGGTGCCAGGAATAGAACTGATCTCTTGGCTGTGGGCCCTGAGATCGAGCAAGATGCAGCATCCTTTTGTTGTGCCTGTCTGAAATCCTCCCCCATAGCTCCCTCCATCTGATAGCTCTCTTGGCTGCCAGTTCCTTGGCTGTTGTGCAGTGATGCTGCGAGTGTGAGCGGTGCACGGGCTGTACACAGTGGGGACGCCTGTGACACGGGGACAACATTTACCGCTGTGGTTGATGTGCCTTAAATAAACGGATCAATTCCCTGCCCTGAGGTGCAGCGAGTGCCCTGGGATGTAGCTCTTTGAGAAAATTTGTGGACAAGCCCTGCTGAAGTGCAAAGCACTTGGCTGAGGATGTGGGGGAGCCCACGTTAACTAATGTAGCAGTTGTGGTGGTAAGGTACCCATTAGTGTCTGGATCTAATTATCTGCATTTGTGCTTTGTCCATTTTACATTGCAGTCTTATGATAAGCAAATTTGCTGTCGGGTACCTGGAGTCCTGTGTTCAGACCCACTGAGTCCTTCCCCACAAAAGGTGGGGTTGACACGGCTGTGAGACAGGGTATGGGCAGGAGATGTGGGGTTGTCACAGAGGAGCAGTGGCACGGCTGTGAGACAGGGTATGGGCAGGAGAGCCAGAGCCAGCGCTGGGCAGCTGGATCCAGAGTTTGCTGGAGTAAAATTGGCCCAATTTGTCATCATCATGTGAAGTCGACAGCTTCTCTGTCAGTTTGTTACCTCCTGGATAAATCTATTAGCTAATGGGTAAATCAGCCTGGCTTGCCAAGTCTCTGGGTGAAGTTCATGCCGTTTGGGAGCAGCAGACAAGAGCACTCTAACGCTGCCAGAGCGGGCAGCCAGGGCTGCTGCTGCACAGCTCTGCCTGCGTTGGACCCTGAGAGGTGGTTTGGTTTCTTCTCATGTTTCATGGATGGATGGAGGGCAATATCTTCTGGGGATGCTGTGGAGCTGCAAAGAAATTAGCCAGGTATCACTATCCTCCTTGAACTGCATCTGACAGTGGAAAAAACCTGAATATAAAAATATTACTGAGCAGTTTATGTAAGAATATGTAAGAATATGGTTTTATGCAGTGACTAATTTTTTAAAGCTGAGTGTGGAGAGTGCTATAAAGTAGCTGTCTCTAAAGTAGATGCTGCTCTACCCTCTGTACCCGGGGTTGTGTAACAGCCAGTTCTCCCACCTAAAGCCAAGAAGAGAAATAGGGCTGCAGCGTTTCCCCCGAGTGCCACACGCCGTACACCCGACAAGGGAGCATTGCAGGCTGCTGCTGGCTACTCATCCAGCAGCTAAGTATGTCAGAAAAATCAGGTATTTGGGCAAGGAAGGTTTTAGTATGGCTGCGTCAGTGGCTGTGAGGTTGAGCTTCGCCTGCAGTTTGGCCCGTGGCGGTGCCAGGAATAGAACTGATCTCTTGGCTGTGGGCCCTGAGATCGAGCAAGATGCAGCATCCTTTTGTTGTGCCTGTCTGAAATCCTCCCCCATAGCTCCCTCCATCTGATAGCTCTCTTGGCTGCCAGTTCCTTGGCTGTTGTGCAGTGATGCTGCGAGTGTGAGCGGTGCACGGGCACGGGCTGTCCACAGTGGGGACGCCTGTGACACGGGGACAACATTTACCGCTGCGGTTGATGTGCCTTAAATAAACGGATCAATTCCCTGCCCTGAGGTGCAGCGAGTGCCCTGGGATGTAGCTCTTTGAGAAAATTTGTGGACAAGCCCTGCTGAAGTGCAAAGCACTTGGCTGAGGATGTGGGGGAGCCCACGCTGATGGATTCCCAAGGGAGTGCTGCCCTGGGCACATTGAGCCACCCCGTGTCACCCTGTCCCTCTGCCCATGGGAGTGCAGCTGCTTGTTGGAGAGCAGTATGCTCCCGGAATAAAGCTCTGGGAAACAAGGTGCCAGCTCCAGCTCCCCAGGGCAGCTACGAGCCCCTGCAGTGGGGCCAGCTCTCCCCTAGCAGTTCCTGCCCAGGGCAGGTCCCAGGGGTAAAGCCTGTGGTCTTTCCTGTGGGCAGCTGGGCTCCAGCCCCCACATCCCTGGGGATGAACATGGCGTGGTGCCCTGCACAGCCCTCCCCACCATGGAGTGTGTGTTCTGCTCCTCTGCAGGGCCAGGTTGTTGCTGGGTTTGCACTGGATTGCGTTGCCAACTGGCTCCCAACACTGGAGCCCCATCCCTGCAGGCACTGGTGCTGGGGACAGGGGCTGCCAGCAGCACGGGGAGGGGGTGCCAGCAGGAGATGGGAGTTTGGCTCCACAGAGGGGATTAAAAACAAAATGATGGTTCTGAAAGGATCGTGCAAAGCTGGTGGCGTGTGGTTGTGATGCTCAACGACTGTGCGTGGATACGGAAGAGAATTCACTCCAGGACCAGAGCATGTCCAGGAGCAAACCCCTGAGTCTGATTTCTAGCACCAGCACTACTGTGTTAAGGCTTTCTTTAAATAATATGTTGGGTTTTTTTGCTTCGGTGTATCCATTTGTAAGAAGCTTTGCTGCCCTGTAGAATAAGCGCAGGGAACAATGGATGACGTGCAGAGGTTTTTCAGTTTTTACCCAGAAAGTCCCTCAGGGCTGTGGATTGTGTGCACAGCAGACTCTGTTGGTCTCAGCACAGCGCGTGTGCCCTCCTCAAACCCCTCCATATTCACTGATTCACCCCAGAAAAATGCTCATAGTGCAGGGTGTGAAACCTGGAGAGGAAGGAAAGTACAGCTGGGGAAAATGCAAAACCAGAGAAGATGCTGTAGTGATTTCTGTTTCCTAGCACACTTTGTCAGCTGTCCTTCTGCGCTCTAATCCCACAATAATTCAGAGCACATTTAGTGTTTTGCCCTCTGTGTGAACTGTTCTTTTTAAACTTCATGATGCAGACAGTACATCTCGTACAGCGCTGAACACCCTCCTGGCACTGTGCAAATACTATTAAAATGTTAAACCCACAAGTACCATAAGTGTTCTTGCTGCAGGCAGAAAAAGGGGTGAATTTCTGTGCAATAGGGTTTTTTTCATTGCAGGAATGTTGATGTGCAAAGATCACTTTTATATGGAGAAATTGCTCCTGGAGTATTCTTCTTGGAAAAAAATTACCCCTTGATAGGATAGTTTGACTAATGGGGAAACTGATGACATGCCCATTGACGACAGGGGATGCCTACAGCCACTGTCTATGAAATACAGGCAAGTCTAGGATTTACTTACCAGCTGTAATAACGCACTTTCTGAATCACCATTAAAGAGTATTTTAAGTCAATACAACAGTAAACATGTTTAAAGCCACCCAGGCAAAGCTAATCCTAATCACTGAAGCTTGTGTTTCTGGAGGCCAGGCGTGTCAGGGGCAGCACCTTGGGGCAAAGCTCTTTCTTATCACAAAGAAATGTACTTGCAAAATGGATCTTGCCTCCCTCTGCCAGCGTCTGGTCCACCACCAGGAAAGAGGCTTCATGCAGCAGATTTGCTCTTTAGCTCAAGTAAAACAGGCTTGTTCTCTGATCCTGAAGGTGTCAGGTTCAAACCTTGCTGTCAGAGAAAGGTTTGCAACATTATATTAAAATAAGGTTAAAACCAGCAGCATAAATCTAGGAAAAATGAAATATATAGCTCATCTATGAACATGTGTCTCTGTATGAAGTGTGTGGATCTGCCTCTGGCTATGCACGGTGATGGTCCTGGTAAATAAAATGCACCTTTGGAGCTGTGGGGAGCGTGTGTGTTTCGGGGCTCTGTAAGTACCTTCTGCACAGAAGCAGGTTTGCATCTGCCTAATTGCTGTTGGTTGATTCATTCCTGAAGCAGTACAGGGAGGCTGAGCGTGTTTGTGGGTTTTCTTGCGGACCTGGGAGCCTATTCCAGTGCAGCTGCAGTAGCCTCATGCATAGTCAGGGACCAGCATCTAAAACTCCATAGAAACAGGCAGCCAGATTGCTGCTGGTGTTAATTGAGCTGCGAGCTGGCTGAGGACAGTGACCAGGGACCGAGCTGAGAGCAGATACCTCTTTGGTAAGTCCACATTTCTGAAGTTGCTTTGTTAATTTTTTGCCTTTTTCCGTAGTACGGAGGCTCTTTTCCTTAACAAACATTTTGCTTCAGCAGTTTCTGTCTTTGCTGTTGAAACATTTTTCCTCTGCTTTCAGTATTCTCCCTACGTCTCACTGAACCCAGGCATGTGCTTTTAGCTAGTTCAAATCAGGGCATAGCCTGCCTCTGATCTTCCCCGCTGTTTTGCGGGGAGTCTTGGAGAAGCTGGTATTTCTCTGTTTGCAGGTGTTTGTTGTTTGACATCTCTGCTTTGCTGAAGGGGTACCAGCGCGATGTGCACAGCCTGCTGCACAGAGCATGTATTCACTAAGTCATACAGTCTCATGTGTGCATTCATTGTTCACAGATAGAAGCAGAACCCTAACTGGATCTCATGTCTGATACAGTTTTTTTCATTTAACTGTAGTTTCAGCTGTCCTTGTTTTTCTTATCTTTTCTTACCTTCTTACTGCTCACGATTCTAAGTATAATGGCATATTCTTCCTTAGGACCCCAGGTTTCCATCTCGTGCTTATTAAGCAGCCTTTTTCTAGCTTTAATAATTGTTGTATCTTTTTTCAGAGATGATAATATATATTTTCCCTTCCTATCTGTATATTGTAAAACCAGGAAGCTTGTCTGTAACAGCCCTTACTGTTTCAATCCAGTGGACTCACTAACAGCCACTTATGCTGGCAGTTGTTTGGGAGAGATGTGATTTGTCTCTCTGCCACGCATTGTCTTTAATTATACTTGTACGTTGCAAAATGGCATCCTAGAGGGACAGAGAAGGGATATTTTGAGCGACTGTATATTAACTGTACATTTTCCATGTCTGTGGAAAAAAAAGAAAGTTGTCCTGCAGGGTGTCTTGTACACAGTGAAACTGCAGTCACTAATTAAGGCCGCCTTTATATTTAGCCCAGTTTGTTATGCTGTAGCAGGTTAGTGTTTGACAACATCACAGGAAATTGCACAGCGAAGACTAAAAGGCAGGATGCCAGAAGCTCAGTTCATACGAGCCCTTTCAAAACCATCATTAAGACACACAATCCTAGAGCGTTTGGTTCCACGGAATAATAATCTCCCAGAAATTCGAGCGCAGCAGTGTCTCTGGGAATGTAAGTATGACTCTGATTTTCTATGCGTGTTTGTAACTGCTGCAAAGAAACGCCCGTGCTCTTGTGAGAGCCCGGTGTGAGGTGCGTACGGGAGCACCTCCTCCATCGCCTGCCTTCCCAACGCAGCACTTCATCTCCTGGACGTCTGCGAGCCTTTGCTCAGAGTTGTCTGAGCGCAGCCTCTGCATCTGGTCTCTGCCCAAAATGTTCATGGTTAAAGGGATCTGAGCAGCGCGGCACGGAGTGATGCAAATCGTTGGGAAAGGGAAAACGGAATCTCAGGATCCATGTAATAAACCTGTAGGATCAGGCAGCCCGGGCTGCAGGTGTGAGTGCTGCATGGTACGTCTGAGGGGTTAAAGATCTCTGTCTTTGTTACAAGCTGATGGAAGCGGCAGCAGCAGCTGATGGCAGGAGCAGAGCCCTTCAGGGGGGAAGTTCCCTGCTTGTTCAGTGGAGCCCGAACAAACAAATGCTCTTTTTATCACCGCTGCATCCCCGGGTGGGCAGCGCGGGGTCTGGGTACCCAGCAGCCAGTCCCTCACAGGTGGGTGGCTGGGGGACCCTGCCTGGCTGCTCGGCTGCACCCAGAGCCTGTTCTGCCCTGCAGACCCAACCATCCTCTGAGTGCCAGCTGTTATCAGCAGGATGAGCTGAGAGACAGAGAGGGCATGGGCTTTCGTGGTCATACGAGGTTTAGATGGCTTTAATTGGCAGCCTGACTTGAGGGCATGGTCTGTGTGTCACCCAGTCTTTGCAGCGTCAGGAGCCAAGGGAGTTGGGGATGAATTCTGTTCTCTTGGTTTGGGTTTGCTGTGGGCAGGTCCGCGCAATGGAGCTCTTCCATTGTGCTTTCATGGAAGAGCCAAGGAGACCCATGTGCTGGAGGGGCTCCGTGTCCCAGGGGGGACCCTCAGCCCAAGGAAAGCCTCTGGAAAGCTTTCTGGGCTCCCTTGACCCATGCATGGGGCTTCTGCCCTCCTCTGGCTGAGAGCTCTGCTTTTCGGGTCCTCAGGCTGTGTCCTCTCACCTGACCCCAGGGGCTGGAGATGCCTGGGCAGCCGTGGGATGAGGATCAGGGCTCCAGAGGGTTCACCCTCCTGGGCCACAGGATGGGGCAGGAAGGGACCCTGATTCTGTTCCTTTATCCTGAGGACTCTTCAGGGCTGGCTGCTTTTAGGGGTTTTTTGAACAATAGAGAGCCCCCGAGGGAAGCATTTCCCCAGAACTGAATCTCACTGAATGTGAGGTGCAGAGAGACGGCGGCTCTGGCGCAGGGAGCCTGGACACTGCGGCGCTGCTGACCCTGGTCTCTTCGAGGTCTCACGACAGTCTTTGGCTTTGACCACGAATTTGAAGGGAAATTTTAAGGTGCAGGGTCTTTGGTCACTTAAGGGAGGCAGAGTGTCAGTGAGAAGCTCTTGTTTCCATTGCATCTTGAAATGCAATTGCGTTTCTGCGTCCCAGAAGTGTCCGTATGACGGTGTTTTTCTCTCTGCCCAGCTCTGCTCAGCTCCAGCAGGTCTGGAGAGAGACTCCCCCGATATCGAGCAGCCTCAGCAAGGCCTCCCCAGCCCATCTTCTGTAATCACTCAGGTCCTGTGTGTGGGGCCACATCACGGGAGGGAGACGACGCTCGGTGTCACTCGTTTCACCTCAGCCCAGGGCACCGCGTGTGTTCGGTGCCGCCGAGTCGTTTAGATGTTGCTGGAGCATATTGTGATAAAATGTCATGGGATTAGCACATAGATATGTACTATAATTATATGCAGCGTGGCTTATAATAGTTCATTAGATTGTCATCAGTTAGGCATAAAGCAGTGACAACTGTTACTATCTCATTTATAACACTCCAGAGAACAGCTGATTAAGACACAAAGCGACCTAAATCACTGGGGAATGTTTCCTTTGGTTTGGAACAATTTTTTTTATTTTCTTTTTTTTGTCACTTTTGATAACAGAAATACTGCATTGTTGACAGCTCAAATTTCCCACTCTGCTTGCACATGCAAACAAAAGTTTGAAAAACAAATGTGCCTCTGATGTAGCTTGGAGGGACGGTCCGAATCGTCAGGTCAGTAACCACCAAATATCAACATATTTGAAGAAGAAGCTGTTGATCTGGTCCAGCTGCTCTGCCTGGGCACGGCCACTCTAATCCGTGTTACTCCTTTTCTCTGGGTATTGACAGGGGCCTCGCAGCGCTGAGTTTGAAGCCTGTAGTTGCTTGTGGGCAAAGCGACGGTGGGAGAAGGGAGTTTCCAGGTCCCAGCTGGGAAACTCAGTGCAAGAACAAGTTGGGGACCCCTCTATAACATCTGTCCCAGATCTTACCCTGACTTGTAACATCCTTTCCAAAGGCCCCGCTGCCAGGGTGATAGGTTGCACATTAACCCCGTCTCCAGTACCGACCTTGGTGTTTTAATACGTTTTGGCAGCATCCTCCCATCCAGACAGATTTGAGATTTCTTTTCTGTTTCTAATCCGTTTCAGCCATGATCTGATCTGGGTTTTTAAAGACGTGTGGTTTATGTGGGCTCCGGCTGAGCTGCCCATTGCCTCTGATCTGAAGGAAGGTGACTGAGGGAAAGGGACGGGCTGCCTTTTTCCAAGCTCGAAAGCCTGATTTTCTTTCCTCTGTAGAAGATGGATCCAAAAAGTCCTGTGGCTGGAAAGAACTTTTTTCTTTGTCCTGGCTCCTTTAGCATGTAAACCAGGACAAGGATGTAGGCACAGGAGTGTCTGACCTGGTGGTCCCTAAGGAAATGCAGCCTCCACCCTATGTGTTCCATGCGTGGCTGATTGCGGGCTAATTAGGACTTTTTCAGCCTGCTTGCCATTGAGGTTGCCACAGTCTAAATGAACAAAGAACTGAGTATATCTTACCATGGCAATTCCAGAATTCCTGTGGCCATCGCTCTGCCACTCGTGTTTGGCATTACTGTTGGGCAGAGATTTCACTGAGCTCTTGTTAAGGCTGCAGGGTGTTCCATAGTGGTGTTTTGCTGTCTGGATCCTGGTACGGTGGAAGTTTCTCCTGTATTTAATAGCTGTTAAATCTTTCTTCGTTCTGTTTCAGTGAGTAAAGCACAAGCTCCAGGCTACCGAGGTCTCCTCTTACATGCCATTGTTTGGTGTATTGCACTTTTTCATCTGTATGTGTTTATTTGTTTCTTTTTATTATTATGTATACATACATGTGTGTAAAGTGCTTCATTGTTGACTCTGCACTTGAAAATCACTTTTGGTGTTTCCCTCTGAATTAGTTTGTTTAGATTTTCTTCTGCTTTTTTAAACTCAGCCTGGGGGAGCGGTGCACCTCCCTCTCCTGTATCCAACTGCATTTACCCTCTGTTCCCTGGGTGATAGAAGCACCGAACTGTAGAGTCAAAAACTCCAGGTAGTAAAGGGTACGATAGCCTCTGTTTTACCCACCTTTTCCCATCTCTGTCAGGCCATCAGGTGTGAGGGTCCCTCCCAAGGGACCCAGCATGGGGCGCAGCAAAGACAGGGACAACAGGCGCGTTGTCCTCCCCAGGAGCTGCTTGCAGCCTCCCCCCTGCGCCGGCTTCCTCCCGGCTGGGATGGAGCAGGAGCTTCACCTGTAGCTGGGATATGTGAGCAAAAATGAAAAAACTCTCTCTTCCTCTTGCAGGAAACTGCTGTGCGTGTCCCAGGACCCTGCGCCGTCCCCGTCACTGCACACCCCAGCTGCTCCGTGCGGCTGCGGCGGGAGTTGCTGGGGTAGTAATTTATTCCGTGTGCTAATTTATTGTTTAAATGTTTTCTCCTTCATTATAATTTGAACTGGAGTTTATGAAATTTGGGAATTGGCAAGTGGTGTCACTAACAAGCTGATAACTGGTTTCCAGGACAACAAATTACACAACTGTTAAAGGAACAAAACTTTGTATTAAGTTGTCCATGTCTCATGTTCTAGTTATTCTCCTGACTGTGGAACCACATCCCCTAAAGAATTACAGTAAATGTGGAAAAAAATCCCTGGCATTACCCAATGAAGGCAGTTTTGTCTGGACTGGAGTTACGAGTTTGTGCTTGGACCATAGACCACGGTTGCTTGGAAGCCTGGATCCCTGTAAGGTCTTCTTATGAAGCAGGTTGTCTTCATACTTAACGTGCAATAATGAGATGGTTTCAATTTTATAATCTTATATAATTACTCTCAAAATAGCTTCTGATTCATCCTTGCCTTTGAAGCGTATAGTTTGCATTCCAATAAGCTCTTGCAGGGCAGGAACCCTGTGGTAGCAGCAAATTAATTTTTTAGAAGTTTTTTCCTATCTAACTGAAACTTTGGTGGAGCCAGTTGAGCATTTCCATCTCTGTCTTCCTATCATCCGTTACGTAGCTGGGCGTGCACAGGAGACAAGGGGCTCTGTTGGGGTTCCTGTGGAGCCCATGCTGGTGGGAGGAAAGCTGGTGGGAGCTGATAGTGTGAGACTCGGTGTCCAAGGGCTGAGGAACCACGTGAACAGGATAAATCTCCTTCTAGCTTTGTGTGGGAGGAGGGTTGAGTTTGCAGAGCTTCCAGGGGGACTTTTCAGAGGTTCTGCAAATGTTTCCTTTCAGAACATCTGCAGTGTTCGTCTCATGAGGTTTTCCATCCCTCTGATTGTTTGAGGGGAGTTTGCCACGGAGCTACATGTGATGAACCCAGTGTGAAAGTGCTCTTTATGCAAAACCATCTGTGAAAACTCTTCCTGCTTTCATGTTGTTTTCAATTCCCTTTCACTATGCTGTCTCAGTGGAATTACTTGTGGTTGACAAAGAGTAACAGAACAAGGTTTGGGGACGTTCTGCAGCAAAGAGCAGCTGGAACCACCTTCACCTGGAGAAACTCTGCAAAGTGTTGCTGGGTGGGGGAGCAGGGATGCTGCGGGGTCTCTCAGGGTCAGCACGGGGTGGCTGAGGGGAGCATCAGTGGCTCTTTCATTATCCACAGAGAAAACCACCCTGGTTTGTTTCTCTCTGGATCGGTTGTGGAACTAGCTATTTCACAGATTCTGTGATTCCGTGATTCTAGGTTGGAAGGGACCTCAAAGGTCATCTTGTCCAACGGTCAACCTAACTGACAAAAATAGACACCCGCACATCAAACAAAAAGCAACACCATCACTAAACCATACCTCCCAGCACTACATCAACCCCTCTTTTGAACACCTCCAGGGATGGTGCCTCAACCACCTCCCTGGGCAGCCCAGTCCAATGGCTGAGAACCCTTTCAGTGAAAAAATTTTTCCTAATATCCATCCTGAACCTCCCCTGGCGCAACTTGAGGCCATTTCCTCTTGCCCTGTCGCCTGGGACTTGGGAGAAGAGACCGACCCCCATCTCTCTACACCCTCCTTTCAGGGAGTTGTAGAGAGCAATAAGGTCTCCCCTCAGTCTCCTCTTCTCCAGGCTGAATAACCCCAGCTCCCTCAGCCTCTCCTCATAAGACTTTCTGTGACTTCATTTTCCTCTCCTACATGCTCCAAGGATGTGGCACTGTCCTCGGTGGGTCGATGCTCCCTGTCCCCCTACAAGGACACCAGAGAAGGGCCCAGGCTGTCGTTGGGCTGGGTGTTGGTAGGGGCAGGTAGAGCCATACGTGCAGGTGATGCTGCGGACGCTGCTGCGGTCCCTCCCTGAGCAGGGGCAGCCTGGAGGGTCTGGGAACACGGGCCCGTAACCCGTGGAGCTGCAGGTGATGGATGTCCCCAGCGCTCTCTGGGTTTGCTGCTGACTTTTGCTGTGACAAGGGGGCTGCTCTGAGGCCCTCATTGCCACCCACAGCATGAGATAACGTCTGAGGGACGGCGCAAGCTCTGCGCAAGCCATAATTGTTTTCTGACCCGGTCCTTTAACATCTGCTGAGAACTTGATGAAATATTTTTCCCCTCACTAACAACCCACACCTCTGTGATCCTCTTTGAGCAGCAGCCCCTCTGCAGCGCTTCACAACACATCCCGCTCCCGTGCGCTCGGGCTGCTTGTGAAAAGCAAATTGAGCGCAGCGAGACTTTGAAGTGACAGCTGCTAATGACTTGTCTAGCTCGAGAATATTTCAGGACATGTTCCTACAGCTCATAGCTGCCTAGAGAACACAGCCAGTAAATCAAGAAGAGGAGTGTTGCTGAAGTTGCAGATGACAACCAAACGGCAGCGAGTAGACCTGAAGATGTGTGAGTGAAGACATCAGCAGAGCGCTGGTGTGATGGGTGCCGTCCCAGCAAACGGAGGCAATTAGTGAGCAATTTGCAGTGCTTCCCACTGCAGACCCCAGTGCCCTCTTTGCCGTGGCTCTGTTAAACAGAGCTGCTTTCTGGTCAAGGAACTGAAGCTGCGTTGGGTGATAGGGATGATCAGATCTCCTCGTTTGCTCTGTCACCCTTCCCACAGCACGCCTGGGCAGGGGGTGAGGAGCTGGCTGAGAACCACACGCTGCTGCACTGCAGCTCGTCTCCCTTCAGATGCAGCATTTCAGGATTTACAAGACAGCCAGTTTCCTGTTCAGAATTCCTGTTGCAGTGCTGTGCGTGCCGCCACTGCGCTCCCCGGAGCCTTGCAGGGTTTGTTCTGAGCTCTGCTCCCCTCCTCTGCTGCGGTTTGTGTTTTGGGTTTGGCTGTGGTGCTGCGGCGTTGGTTTAATCTTCTGTTTCTGTTCCATCCAGTCCCTGCTCCTTCCCCTGTAAAGCTTGAAAGCTGAACAGCATTGCTAAATAAACATGTCTGTAGCCAGGATTTAATGGAAACCTCTGCCACGGCTGTTGTCCTGTGCTTCCCTCCGCCCCAGGCAGCTGAGATTCACCAAGGTTTCTCATGCCCAATTTCCAGCCCTCAGCTAATCAGACTTACATTGCTGATGCTTCTCAATTGAGAGAAAATTAGATCAGCAGTTGGTGGGTGCCTCACGTGATCTTTTGTAGCCCCAGAGCTGCTTGTCTTCTCCTCCAGCAATAACTCTCGTAGTAATCCATCATTTGAATGTGTGATCTCTACAAAGCCCTACAGAAATAGAACAATATATTCTCACAAGCACTGTTGCAATAGAAAAAATATAGCAAAAATCGACAGAGAAGCCTGGAGATATCTCCTGAGGTGGTCTGAGCAGTGGTCAATATATTACACTGGAAAACCAGTAGCACAGCCAGTGCAAGGGAGGATCAGGTACATCACCATCACCCCCTTCCTCTGGGATCTGCTGTCTCCTGTAAGAGAGTTACTTTCCAGTTCTTACCAGTAAGACCCTCTCTCAGGGAAGATGTCTGTTTGCTCCTGGCAGGATCAGGTCAGAGGCTGTGCCTGGGTCTGGGTCTCAGCCCACAGCATTCTCAGCCCACCCCTCCTTGAACTTCCACTCATGTTATTCAAACTTTATTTGAATCCAACAGGTAGCTGGAATGACTAATAGATACTGGAGTGCTGAGACAGACATCTAATGTATTTTGTTTTCTCTATGGGGAGTGGGTAGAAGGAAAGATAAATTGCATCTTTGAGATATTAAATATAACTCTTCACATTAAACTCAGAGTTACCCATTAATATCTTTAATGATAGTGCAAGCTACTTCCCAGCAATAAAAGTCAATGTTGCCATAATTAGACTAGTATTGTCTTGCAGCTAATAGACTGTTGTAATCATGGCTTTGTCATATTATTAATCATTTTCTGTTTGGGCTTTGCTAATTATCCCCTTTGGTAACTCAGTTTGGGTATTATGAAGTCATGAGGGGCATAAAGCTGAAACATAGTTCCACTATATTCTCTTAATTAGTTCCCATCCAAGATGAAATAGGATGTACAGCTGGACCGATGAGCTGCTTTCCAAGTGCACGGGTACTGGGCCAAGGGAGGGGCTGGACTAACCAAGGCATTATCCCCTTTTCCTAAATTTGCTTCTAGCTTTACATTTTTAAGTTGCTCCTCAGTCCCTGTGTCCTACCCTGGGCCATCTCATCTTCTATCACAGCTCCCATCACCCAGCAGCTTCCCACCGCCCTCCTCCCCATTTCCTTTGGAGATACATGACTGCTCCTGCTACAAGAAAACAAAAACACAGTGTTGTTTTTGTTCCAAGTCGATTCTAAGCTGTTTGTGTTGTCTCTGAAGGCTTTGATTCATTATTTTCTGTTATTCCAGGCTGCAGGAGTGGGAGACCAGTGTCTCCATTGACTCAGTTTTGACGTTTAATGGTACCTCCTACTGCATAAATGGTGATAAATGATCATTTATCATTAGCCTCTCAGGTACGGTTTGCTTTCTGCCGTTCACCAAAGGATGCAGAGCAAAGACCATAATCCATGTGGGCCTCCCCATGGATGTGCTTGTGTCTGCCCTGGCAGCAAATGGCTTTCTGGCTTAGAAACTTCTGTTTCTTTCCATCAGCTGCTCTGGTGGGGAATCTGTGGCACAACTCACCAAAAGCTCGTTCCTGGCTGAGAGGAGCCTTTCCCTCGTTCTCCCGGTGTGGAAATGCTTTCGGTGAAGGTCTCTGCATTGCAGCAAAGAACCAGGGCTGCTGGTGGTGGCTGTTGATGGTCACTTCTGGGGCATTGCTGTGAGATGCCATACTGCTTTGTGTCTGTAGGGACTGGGACAAAGTGTCAGTTCTTCAGGAGTTTGGGTGCACACAGAAACACTGAGGGTCACAAATTCACAATTTCTCTTTTTGCTTTACATACCATGCTAAACCTCTATCTCAAAAAGACCTCCATAAGTGAAGCAGACCATCCCTGGAGGAGCTGTCTCTGTCCCATTGAGTGAATAACAGCTCGGTGTCCTATCCTAAGCTTATCAACTCATGCAGGTAAATGCTCGTCCATGTCCATGTCTTTCCTGCTGCTTGTTCTCCCCTCCCTCCTCGTTAGTCATGCGAGAGCTTCGTTATTGCTGCTCTGTAGCCAAAAGCTGTTTCCAGCTGAGAGTTCCTCTGGGAAGGGGCTCGTGCTCCCTGGGGTGAGACTGGAAAATAGCCATGTTAATTTGTATTTGCCACCTCCTCCTTTTAAGTTTTATCTTCTCAATTACAAGTTGTAATAAAATCCATTTTCCAACATGGCAATTTCTGCCGTGTCTCTCAAGGTGCTTGGCCAGGGTAACCACTGAGGTGGATGAGAACAGGGTGAGGAATGGCTGGAGCCGTTCTGCACTTGTATGGCCCCACTCACCTGATATTTTTTTTAGAGTAGAATAGAATAGAAACGTAGTTCTTGTTGGATTTTTCTTCAGATGGGACATTTTCAGAGCGATGATGTGTCTCTGTCCCTTATTGAGGATGGGGACTCCAGCACCTGGGCTGGGTAAAGCAGAGGCTGAACCATCCCCGAAGCCTTTCCCTAGTGCTGGACACAGACCCTCTGCCCCGGGCTGAGCTGTGCTTCTGCTCTGTTCTGACTTTGGAGCAGTTTTTGGGGAGCAGGCCTTACCTCCATCCATGCCAGGAATACCCAAGTAACCCTGCCCTGGGGCATTTTCTGTGAGATAAGGAATCCTGGCTTTGGAGCAGTTTTTGGGGAGCAGACCTTTCCTCCATCCATGCCAGGAATACCCAAGTTTCCTCTGGCCCTGGGGCATTTTCTGTGAGATAAGGAATTATTTTGTTTTACATTAAAGCATAACATTTTGAATACCCGGTATTCTTTTAAAAGTAACTGGTATTTTGAAATTCATAAGAGAAAGCTCATTAAATCAATTAAGGTCAACTCTGTCCAACTGATATTTAAGTTTAATAAGTCACAAAAAAATCTTGGGGAATTCAATGTCATCTTGAGAGGAACCAATCTTCTTCCCAGGCAGATGCTTAAAAAATGTCTGTAAAATCCTGATCCCTTCTACTTGCGTTTTATGTGAGCTGTCAGAGGAAAGAGTAGGAGGTCATGCATAAAAGTATCTGTGAATCCTGTCAAATGCATTATGAATGCCAGCTCAGCAAGAAGTGACATGAACTAACATCTTTCTCAAGCTGGCAACAGGTTTTCAGAAGGGATAACTGATTATTTCTGATGTTTTCCGTTAATGAGGCTGGTGTGCTAGCAGAGTCATACATGCTATATAAATTTTTGTAATGGGCACAAGTATCTTAACAGAAACTTTTATGTCACATCCCGGCTCCCAGCAGTGATAGATTCTGCACTGCAACTATTTTCCTTGTAACAGCAGAGACATATTTGCAAAAAGTCCAGGTTCTTAAATTTTCTTATGAAACTGACACTGAGTTCCCTGGGCACAATTCCAAGACTTAAAGTATAGGAAAGTGGTACCTCTGTGCCCTCTGCTTTGGTGAGAATTCATTTAGCCAAATCTCTAAGGAGGCTCCACTTCTGACTTGTACAATCCTATTTATTATTGAATAAGACAGGACCTATTTATTCACCCCAGTAGTGATCTGTATTTCCACCTTGGAGCTACAGCAGAAAATAAATGGTGCAGTCTGACCTTACAGAAGGCTGGCAACGGAGAGGAAAAGTTGCAAAAACTTCTGGATGGCATTTATTCTTCCCATCTGCACCTGCTGGCAACTTCCAGCCCTTCCTTTCAAGTTGAAGGACCTGTGGGCAGTCAGGAAGCTTTGCCCCAAGCTCTTAGTGAATTTGCTAAGCTAAGTAATTTTATGGAAAAACAGTGCATTTCCTCTGGGATATCAGGAACAACAGATGGTTTCCCAGGTGTTCAGGAGAATTGCCTTGTTCCCGTGTAGATGTCACATTTTGCGTCTGATGCTTCCTTGAGATTTCACTTACAAGAACTGATGCGAAAATCCTAAATATATATAGTAGCTGTTGTATCCCCAGACAGCACGTTAGCAAAGTTTGATGATGTAAATGAGTTCGTGAATACTTTGCTGTTATGGTTCACTGATGGTGGCTGGGGTTTTTTTGAATTATTTTTTAAAAATAATTTTTAAATTCAGCTATTTTGTCAAGGCAAAAATTTAGTCTTTCTTCGTATTTCACAGATTTTCTCAGTCTTATACACTAAATGTCTTATTAGAGCTGTACAAAACTGAACTATATGACCAAAGGAAAGAGTCAACTGTACAAGAGGCTTGTTTGCTCACTAAGAGCCATTTCAGCTGTGGCTCCGTGGGCGACTCAGAGATACACACGCCTCAGGTAGAGAATTAAGTTCCTGCTCCCTTTCATGTCAACACAAAACGTTTCTGCTCCGAGCGCCTACATAAACAGAGACGAGGGGAGGTGATGGTTATTCTGTACAGACTGCTGGAGCGTTTGATGGTTTTTTGCCTGTCTTTCTGTCCTGACTTGCACTTAGGTAATTAAAGGAGCACAGCTTTACCAGTCACTACAAATAACACAGCCAGCAATCAAGGAGTTGTCCTTGAACTCGTAGCGATCGGTGACAGAACCGCCCGCGGTCCCGACACGGCAGACTTTGCTCCGGTGCAAAACCTGGCTTCATCTTCAGGGTCTGGTTGGAATTTTGGTTTGGGTTGGTTTGGTTTGGAATCTGGGAATTAATACTAAACTAAAAATAGCCAATGTCTTCTCTTTTTGAAGTGCTGTGAATCATGTCACAGCCCGGATCATATGTATATGTCTACGTATACCTTCCTATTTTCCTCATTCTTCAGCCATAGGTCTGGAAGCTCTTTCCGCTGCAGAAAAAGATTGAAATGCTGAAATACATAAAGTATGAGGTAAAAGTGACTCAGAGAGTCAAGGAACATAGGCAGCTTTTGTGCTGCTCAGAATAAGGAAGAATGTGTAATACTTTCTGTACAGCTTCTTTCTCTGTTTAGTTTCGCTGCAACAGCATCTTGTGATTTATTTATTTTTTTTATATTGGTATTTACTTGTTATTCCCTATGGGCACATCTGGACAAGATGTGAGCATTGACAGTACAACAGCAATCTGCTTCCAGGATCACGGTAGACAGATTTTTATTTTTTTTTAATATAGTGTCTAAACACCTGTGGTATGAAGCAAAAAGGCAGTTTCTGCCGGTACAGCACTGGAGCTGGTTTCTATCATTCTGTTCTGCAATTCTTGGTTTCAGGCTCAGCAGATTAACAACGCCACAAAACAAACCAAGATGACATTTTATAGCCAATCTAAGCATCACAGTATAGAACTTCATGGCTCTGGCCATCAGGAGATGTCAATTTCTCCCCAGATGTGTCTGGGGCAGGATTGGCCCCAAATCTGTCAGGGGATGCTCCCTTGGGTCTGACTCTCACTTGCAGAATTTGCTGAGAACTCTCCATCAGTCGTGATATAGGTTGGTTTGGACCATTTCTTGACTTTATTTACGGCTTTCTCACCATCTTTCCTCTCTTTTCTCCTTCCCCTTTCCTCCCCTCTCCCTGTCACTGTTGCCTTCTCTCCCCCTGTAGAGCTCTCCGTCAGCCTCCTTGCGGTGATAGTTATTGTGTGTGGCCTGGCCCTGGTGGCAGTTTTTCTGTTTCTCTTTTGGAAGCTGTGCTGGGTTCCCTGGAGGAACAAGGCTGTTTCTTCTAACCCGGCCGTCCTGCAGAGCGAGGCAGACTCTGGTAAGGAGAACATGGCAGACAAGCTCAAGGATGCCGGTGCCATAAGTTTCCTGGAGGCAGCGGTGAAGATCAGCCACACGTCGCCGGACATCCCGGCAGAGGTCCAGATGTCCATGAAGGACCACATCATGAGGCGCACAAGGATCCAGCGGCAGACGACGGAGCCGGCATCTTCCACTAGGTGAGCGGGACAGGGATGCTGTAGTGGGACGGGGATGCTGCGGTGGGACGGGGATGGGATGGGGATGCTGTGGTGGGATGGGGATACTGTGGTGGGATGGGGATGCTGTGCTGGGACGGGGATGCTGTGGTGGGACAGGGATGCTGTGGTGGGATGGGGATGCTGCAGTAGGATGGGGATGCTGCAGTAGGATGGGGATGCTGCAGTAGGACGGGGCTGCTGCGGTGGGACGGGGATGCTGCGGTGGGACGGGGATGCTGTGCTGGGACAGGGATGCTGTGGTGAGAAGGGGATGCTGTGGTGAGAAGGGGATGCTGGGGCTGGATGGGGATGCTGTGCTGGGACAGGGCTGCTGTGGTGGGACGGGGATGCTGTGCTGGGACAGGGATGCTGTGGTGGGATGGGGATGCTGTGCTGGGGCACTGGGCTGCTGTGGTGGGACGGGGATGCTGTGCTGGGACAGGGATGCTGTGGTGAGAAGGGGATGCTGGGGCTGGATGGGGATGCTGTGCTGGGACAGGGCTGCTGTGGTGGGACGGGGATGCTGGGGCTGGACGGGGATGCTGTGCTGGGACTGGGATGCTGCGGTGGGACTGGGATGCTGCGGTGGGACAGGGCTGCTGTGGTGGGACGGGGGTGCTGTGCTGGGGCACTGGGCAGGCGGGAGACACCTTTAGTGGAGCCTGAGGCTAAAGGAAGCCCTCCCACCTACACGCTTGATTACTTTCCAAAGACTGGTCATTAACCAACTAATGTGTTAAGTCTGGCTTACCGTGGACCCTTTAAAAAAAAATCAAGGATTCAAGCCCTGTTACTGTGACTTGACCTCATTGTGTCAAGATTTCAGCGTGCTTTGGCCACTTTAATTTTGTTGCAACAAGAGAGGCAGGCTGAAGTATCAATGATGGTACGCTGTCAGACAGAATTAGACCTTTTTTCTCTCTCTTGTTGTTGTGGCTCATAGCAGAAACAATTAGATAAGCAGAACTGACATATTGCTCACTGCATAAGCTTAGAACCAGCTGCGCTCAGTGCTTGTGCTCCGCGTGTGTCTCTCTCTCAACCGGGGATGGAAACGTCGGCATCACACTCGGTAAATGGGGATAAGGTTCCACGAACCTTGGGACACCTTCTTGGCAAGAATACTGAGAAATACAGAAGGTGGTGAAACTAGGACAGGAAAGGGCAATCGCGGGGTCCTGGCTGTGCCCCAACACTTCTGCTGGCTTTGCTGGCCGTGCCCACGGCGTGTGCGAGAGCGCGGCTGCGAAAACACACATTGCTCAGAAATTGGCTGCAGAGCTGCAGAATTATTAAGGCACCGATCACATCCTTCTGTTTGAAGAAGGTGATGGCATTAAAATCAATATGGTGCCTCTCGCAATTGTGCCTCATACTCTTTTATTTAACTGCACTGCTTTTTGGACAGCTGATTGCCTCTCTGTCACGCACACGCTCATTCTGCTTTTATTACATCTTTCCAGTGGAGGAGAAAACAAATACTCAGTCTGTTTGAATTAGGGCAAACAAAGCGGGACTTGGTTGCATGTGGGAAGGTTTCAAACCCCCTTTCTCAGGTGAAGGAGCCCGGCGTGAGCCACGGGCCGGCAGCCAGACCCGGGGACACTGGGGAACAGCCTCAGCTCTTTGGGATTTCTGACTCACAGCCCGGCCCAACACGTCTTTGAGGAACCTGCCAAGGAGAAGCCAGGTTTCCAAGCACCACATACTGCCGACAGCTAATACTCTGGCTGTACAAGTTCTTACTATGGTTAAATAACTCCATATACTGCTCTTGTAAACACCAGATAGTCTGAAATAATGCCGTGAGTCCACAGAGAGCTTTTATGCTTTGCTTAGATAAAGCTTTGCTTACATACAGTTTCCCTCGTCCTGAAGGGGAGCTCAAGGCAAGAGACAGCTTCCAGATGAGGCTGTGCATTCCTCCCTGTCAAGAATTATCTGTTGGTTTCTGATGAGAGTCTGTTGGAGAAGTTTGGAAGAAGCAAAACCTTACTTTCTGAGCCAGCCATGGTCCTCTCGCTTTAAAAGGTTTTTTTTGCCTGGGGAAAACTTAGTGCCAGTATCTTGGAATTGTAAATACTGAAGATGGGAAAGAGTCTCCACACTGGGTTGTCTATGGCTTGGTTCAGGAGCTGTTGGGTCTCATATATTTAGCTGTGACCTAATGCGGCTTGCTGCAAATATTCTGAAAGTGAGGAAGTTTGCTGGATCAGTTCCTCTGAGCACTGGAGGTGTTCCCCTCAGTGTTCGTTTCCATAATGTACCTGGTTTCTGTGCAGAGGTCAGCAGCACCTTTTGTGCTCATTCTTGTGCCCTCCCTGCTTTCCTAGTGTTAGTAGTCCAGGGGAGAAAAAGGAGAAAAATGCCCTTTGAAAACCATACAGCTGCTGTGTCTTCCTCCTGCAGGCACATCTCCTTCAAAAGGCACCTTCCTCGGCAAATGCACGTAGCCAGCATGGACTATGGCATGGACCCACCAGCTGTGGCTGAGCAGCCGACCAGCATCGGTCGCATTAAGCCTGAACTCTATAAGCAAAAATCTGTTGACTCTGAGGACCCCAAAAAAGAGGCAGCAAAGACCTGCGGGAAAATTAACTTCACGCTCAAGTACGACTACGAGAATGAGACGCTGACTGTCCGAATTCTCAGGGCTTTTGACTTGCCAGCCAAAGACTTCTGCGGCAGCTCAGATCCCTACGTGAAGATCTACCTCCTGCCGGACAGAAAGCGCAAGTTCCAGACACGTGTCCACAGGAAGACTCTGAATCCAACCTTCGATGAGTCCTTCCACTTCCCTGTGCCTCATGAGGAGCTGGCGAGCAGGAAGCTCCACCTGAGCGTCTTTGACTTTGACAGGTTCTCCAGACACGACATGATAGGAGAAGTTATCTTGGAGAACTTGTTTGAGGCCTCAGACCTTTCCCGGGAGACTTCCATCTGGAAGGACATCCAGTATGCGACGACGGTGAGTACCTGCTTGGGAGGGTGATCCCTGTCCTGGGAGCATTCATAGCGCGGTGCTGTGGTGTGGCACGTGGTCCCTGTGCTGTGGAGGACAGGTATGGGGTGGTGGGTGGCTCCAGGGTAGGATGAGTTGGGATGCTATTTGGCTGGACTCCCTGAAGGTGTAAGTCCTGCACAATGGCTGGCTGGTTGGTTTATTGCCTCCCTGTGGGAGGTACCATTAGCCCCGGGGACCTACAGCCATCACACGTAGGGTGGTGAGGACTGCTGTACTCAGAAGACTGTCAGCTTTATCAGAACCCTGATTTACTGGAATTTCATCCCCTTGCATAGAAATGTGCTGCTATCTCACCCACAGCGAGTCTCACTCGTACCAGGTTTGCTAAAAAAACAAGCGAGGGGGTCAGTATGTTCCCTGCCTGGTCTCCCACCTGTCAGCTTTACCAGAACCCTGATTTACTGGAATTTTATCCCCTTGCATAGAGATGTGCTGCTATCTCACCCACAGTGAGTCTCAGTCTACCAGGTTTGCTAAAAAGAACAAGTGAGGGGTCAGTATGTTCCCTGCCTGGTCTCCCATCAACATGTGAAGGGTCTCAGGTTCTGGTTGTCTGCAACGTGCACCTGGTAACAATAAGAAATAGCTCTGGAGGGTCACGACCGACCCATCAGAGGTACTGGGCTTTACTGTACTGAGAGCGTTGCCACATGTGTTGCTGGCAACTCTTCCAGAGTTTGATGTAGGTTTTTAAGTAGTTCTGTTGAATTCCCTCTGAAAGTGAAGCCAAACATCACAGAAAGAAAAGTCCCAGGCACTTTCAGTGTTGCAGGGAGCTGGCAGGAGAAACCACCTTCTCACATTGATCGCGGAGTGCAGAAGCAATGACACTGACCTCTACATAATAGCTGTCTGCTCCTCCGCTGTCCTCCCAGGAGGACCTGGCTGCTTCTGAGGGCAAACAAATGATTGAACTGCTTTGAGTTTGACACCAAGTCAGTCATTGTCTTTGTCATTTCATGTTGTTATTTCTGAAAGTGGACTATGGGATGTCCTCACCCTGCGGCTGAAAGCACGGGCCCTGTCAAGTCTTTCCTAGTGACTGGCATAACCCTGTGACTTGCAAAAATCTGTCCTGTGGCTTCCTTCATAGCTCATCTCATACCGTTTTGTACTGGGGAATGTCAAATATGAATATTTATTGCCCTGTGGTCAGCAGGATTGAAAGCCATTTGCTTTGTAAGTCTGCAGCTTTTTTCTCAGTACCACGTTCCTCACTGGTGGTACCCCTCGGTCACTACTGTCAGTGCTTGTTCTTTCATCGGGGTGAGTTCATAACTTTCTAAAAGAGCTGAGATCCTGCACGACTGTGCAGCTCTGTGTCCCCGTGGCTGGGATGGCTGTGGGAGCTCCGGGCCTGGTACCGCAGGGAACGTGCCACGCGGGCAGCATCCTGACCCTGGTGGGCAGCTCTTGTGCCACCAGCTGCCCCAGCAGGGCACAGAGAGCCGCTGTTGTGCTCTGGTGGTGGCACAGCCTGTCTGAGGACACCGAGATACCCGTGCTGGCTGCAGGGCACCATGCTGGGAGCATGCTGTGGGCAGGGACCTTCCCTCTCCTCGCTGCGTGGGCAGCATCCAGAGAGTGTGCAAGGCTGAGGAGCAGAGGGCGAAAGGACCCATGGCCAGGAGTGAAACTGGGAGGGGGTAACACTTGGTCTCCCTAGAGGAAAAACACATAAACCACAAAGCTGCAGGAGAAGGTCGTGGAGCTTTTAACCTGTGTATGTTCTGTGTTTGGCTGGGATGGTTCTGCCAGAAGTAGCAGGTGTGTTTCTAGCAAAGTAAACTAATCCAACGGGAACCCCGCTCCACACAAAACCAGGTGGAAGGGACACAAACAGAAGGGCTGTTGAGATAAAAGCCTCCACAGGAGGTGTGAGGAGCAGAGCCAACGTCATGCCTGAGACACCTTGTGTAGCAGCCTTGCAGAGCTCCCACAGCAACGTTGACTGTCGCATTTGGCTCCATCCCCTCACTCTCTCTGTGCCACTCTTTGGGAATGGGCCAATATTGGTACATCTCAGCCAGTCACAACACACCCAGGGACATTTCTGTTTAATCAAAAAAAGAGAAGGGTAAATACAGTTTTCATAACACCCAAGGAAAGCTCTGGGTGACTAATAATACATTAGATCAATCGTGTGGGTAAGAAGATAGGAATGCACTTAAGCAGTGATATAAGCTATTCAAATATATGAAAATGTTTCACTGATTCACAAGCTGTACAATCATTAATTAAATACTTGAGTGCTAGCTATTTGAAACATTTTTGGTTTCAAGTCTGCAAAGGTTATTGATTCAGAGCTTCCATTATTTCCTAAGAGATACTGGTATGAATTTTGGAAGTGTCCCAATGTCTATAATCTGCATGAAAATAATGTACCCACAGGACACGTTTTACTCTCCTGTATTTATGGTTGCAAAGAAAAATCTCTTGACCTGATACAATGAGGTCAAAGAACAATTTATGTTAGTTTTATACCCTGAACAAGTTCTCTCAGTGCGAGGAGAGGAATAAAAGATGAGATGATGCCCACAGAGCGCTCTCACGAATTCATATAGGGCTGCTCTCCTCTGCCATCCATGTCCAGGGTTCCTGCCCTCGTCCCTCCCAAACCAGCACAGAATTAAGAGGATTTTTTCTTTTCTATTGTCATTAAGGTCTTTAGCTAAGACTGGTAGATGCTGTCTGTGGTTGGAGCTGGAGGCTCTGAAGTGACAAGGTACAATCCCATGACTCAAGCTGAGCCCTGATGCAGGGCCAGCGTCTGCAGCCGGTTCCAGACACTCCTTGGGAAGTGCCTCCTCCGTGCAGAGTTATTTATTCAGGCTCTTTGTTATGTAAAGCCTTTAATCTTAAAAGAGGAAGAATACTGCTAAAGATAACAAGAAGGGCCGTGTTTTAAAAAGCATTTTGGGCACACTATTTTTGAGTGGTCATTTCAAGACACTGTAAATGAATGAGGCTCTGTAAAATACTGAGCTTCCTGACCTCTGAAAATTGGCCACGTGGGAGTCGGGCAGCAAGAGCCAGGGCTTGGCTCAACTCTCAGGGTGCAGGAGACACCAGGGGTAAAACCCCCAAACCTTTGGGAGCCCTCAGCATGGTTTGTTGCTGCTCCACCTCCCAGAGAGCAGCCCGACCAGGGACACCCGTGATATTGAAGGGCTGGAGCTGAAAGGCAGCCAAGGGTCAGAAGCTGCAGGGGCTCTAAAAGCTCTTTTGTGTGTGATGAAGATGATCCTGATACCGTAATGAGGTACCTTTAATAATATTTTGTGAGACAAGAAATTCAGCTCCTGAGGTAAATCAGGAGGTAGTACAGGTAGAAGAGTAACAACTCAGTAAATGTTTCCACATATTTAATCACTGGTCACTGACAATGAGGTGGTGACTCGAGGTCACTGTGTTGCACTGGAAGGAGAGCTGTTGAGGAGGCCACTGGTTCATTAAGGCAAGGGAGAGATCAGAGTGGGAACTCTGAGTGGGTGAGAGTATTAAACTCATATTTACCAGCAAAAAGCACCTTCTGAGACAATGTTTATTTAGATACTTACAAGTCTAGTCATACATTGTCCTGCCCAGAAAACATTTGGCTGCCACTGTCTCTTTTGTACACTCTATGCTTGAGAAGGTTTTCAATTTATTTGCTAGTCAAGTGAAGTCTTGTCAAGAATCAAGGCTTTTATATAAATTCATTAGTATTCTGCACATCTAAGTGGAATAAATATCTAATCTTTACCAGAGAGCAAGAAAGGAATCATTTGGCAAAAATCTCATCCATCAACAAGATCTGTTCTCCTAACACTTAGCAAGGCTTTAAGTGCCTAATGCATTTACTTGTCTTTCTAGTTCCATCACTCTACTACTAACAGCTACAATTTCTTTTCAGCAGATCATTATATCACATTGAAATGAATCAAACACTCTGTTTCCAAAAATAAACGGGTTGTTTGCTCTACAGATGTGGCATCTGTATGTACGAAATGAGATGTTTTTTTAAAATCCGTTTTTGGAAGGTGTTTGGAGATACTACCACTCATTTCAGATGGTAACACTTTCTAGTCTAAATAGTACTTTTGGTTTATTTATTTTTTTTCCTGACTTCCCATGAACAAGGCAATGATGGAATGGGCTTCTAGGAGGTGTAGTAGATAAGGCTGCATGTACAAGAGGTGCAAAGAGCAATGTGTAAACGTTGTTTTATGGGGCATTAAAAGAGTAAATTTTGTTGGCCTCTGTAATCCAGAAACTACCAAACATTTCTGGGTGCCATCTGCTGGTTAAGTCACTATTTATATACATACCCATACCTCATACTGTGTTCGTTACCTCTTTGAAGGCATCTCAAAGGGGTTGGTGGTCCAAATGGTAGTAAGCGTGTCACAGCCTAAAAGGACAATTGCTATTAAATGGGGAGCTTCATGGTTCTCTGCTGTTTTAAAGCTGTGACCCCCCTGGTCTGCAACTAGGTAGTGATTCATGCTCAGCTTCAGAGAAAATCACCGTGTGACACCTGTGTGTTCCCTGACGAAATGTTGGGCACCAGCAAAGTAACTAGTGATTCATGCTCAACTTAGAGAAAATCACTGTGTGACACCTGTGCATTCCCTGACGAAATGTTGGGCACCAGCAAAGTCCATAAACCTCTATCACTGAAGGGATGGCAGGGGGTGTGCTAGAACATCACTCCTTGAATTTGTTGCTGTGCTCACCCCGGCAGCGCTGCGTGTTGAAGGCTCACCTTTCTGTGCCCTCACTCTGTGTGTATGTGTGTGACATTCCCCCACCTCAGGAAATAGATGTTTGTGTCACGCACTTGGCACTAGAGGATATATACTGTACATTCCAGCAATACTTGATACTAATATAATTTCCTTAATGGCCTTCATTTGGTATTAGATATCACTTCACGTCTCGCAAGCAGCGAGCAGGAAGAGAGGAGTGCATTAGCTGTGGTGTTGCAATAGGAAGCACATTCTCCACTGAGGCAGTGGAAGATTATCCTTAACTATGATTTGAAGTGGTAACATTTGGACACACTTATCTTTTTCCTGTTCCCTATATTCATTTTTAGCCAAATAATGGCTAAATGACTGGGAACACTGTCATATAGTGAAGTGTCATTCACCTGAAAATGAGAGAATTGAGAAGAGCCTGTTTCAGAGTGAGTGCTGCAGGAATCCTGCATGAAGTGCTGGGGTGGAAGGTGGAGACAGCCTGGTTCTTGCACGTTTCCAATATAATGTGTTCTCTGTTTTATTAAAGGAAAGCGTGGACCTGGGAGAGATCATGTTTTCCCTTTGTTATTTGCCAACTGCAGGTCGCCTCACCTTAACAGTCATCAAATGCAGGAATCTCAAAGCTATGGATATCACTGGTTACTCAGGTGGGTGCTCAGTGGCTGAGAAGAACCCCATTGCACCCACACTTCTTCCCCCTCCTCCAGGAATGGGCAATGGGCATATGCCTCTTGATGCCAAGGAAGCACCTGACAAAGCTTTGTCCATGTTTTAAGTATGAACGAAATTTTAAACCCATTCCCAAGGGTATGAATCCAGGGAAGGTGATTATCTACATGAATACAGTGTTCAAGGAGACTCCCAGCAGTTTCCCATCCCCACTGAAGGGTTAACAGGGTGAAAGCTCTGATCCATCTCTTGGGTTGGATGCTTCAGCTCCGTTGCAGATACTGACCTTAGAGGTTTGATGAGAGTAGGGAGTTCTCCACCAGATAACCCCCTCCAGCCAGAATCAATCATCTCACCCCAAGATTAGGAAAGGATCATGGGCCACCTGGGTAAATCCCAGGTGAAAGTGTATTGCTGTGTATGGTGGCCAGCACTCAAGTGTTAGGATCAAAGGCATCTCCGGCCAGAATCAATCATCTCACCCCAAGATTAGGAAAGGATCATGGGCCACCTAGGTAACTCCCAGGTGAAAGTGCATTGCTGTGTGTGGTGGCCAGCACTCAAGCTTTAGGATCAAAGGCACCTGAAGCCTGTATGCATTCCCCCTTCTGAAGAGTTGGTTTGCAAATTTAGCATGCATAGGTTCTGGATTTCAACATAAAAAAGCAGCTTCTTTTCCAGAGCTCAACATCATAGTATTTGAATTTCATTGATGACTTGTATAAAAGGCAGTAACAAAACAGAAAAAGATCTTTGCAGAAAACATTTCTGCTCAGCTGGAGGTTGGTGCCATATGAAATATCTGAGAATTGAGACTTCAAATGAAGCCAGCTCAGCACTTCTGTAATAATACATTGCACATTTACTGTTGCTTGAAAATGCATTGGAATCGCCTGGGCAGCTGTTACAGCAAACGGGAGTTATTTGTGACTTGAGGGCATTCTGCCACCATCAGCTGGTGGGAAGCACGTGAGGCAGAGCTGCCCTAATGCCTTTTCTTTCTGCTGCCCCATGCCATGGGGAAAATGGGTTTCAAAATTCCCCTATTCACTGTGACTCTGCTACATAACGTCAGCATTTGGATAGTTTTGGTAGTGGTGCAGGAAAGGATCCCAGTAAAATAACCTCTGCCTGTTTGGATTCTCAAAATGCTGCGTTGCATTTTGCTCTCTTAGACAAATTTTGAAAAAGTTACAGTTTTGCTTCAGAGAAAGCACTGGGTTTGCTATCTGTGGCCATGTAATTAACACAACCCCAGTGCCCGCTATCATCTTCTGATGAATATTGGCTCTTGGTTTGAGATGGGGCCACTTGCAAACCCTTGTCACAGATAAACTGATTTTTCCTTCCAAGAAGTCTGCAGGGCAGATCCTCCAGTGCCTGAACCCCACGTCAGCACTCACACCAGCACGAGAAAAGGTGGGTTCAGCTGGTGGATTCAGACAGATGTCCCTTTTTCTAAAAGTACATTTGAGGAGTGTCCTTGGCTCATGGTAACTTGCAGTCCATCCTTTGATAATGCTGTCTCTATATTGTGATGGTAACACAATAAACCTCCAAAAACAGAAGGCCTTTTCCTATCTCTTCCGCTCCAGATCCATATGTCAAAGTGTCTTTGCTCTGTGATGGGCGAAGACTGAAAAAGAAGAAAACCACCATAAAGAAAAACACACTTAATCCCACTTACAATGAAGCAATAATCTTTGACATTCCCCCAGAGAACATGGATCAAGTCAGTCTGCTTATCTCCGTCATGGACTATGACCGGTAGGTGGGAGGCTCTGGAGAGCTGGAGGGGAAAACACCCCGTTGGGTGCAGGTTTTTCTGCTCAATAGCCGTTTTCCTGGCACAGCTCTGTGGCATCAATCTGTCTCTAGTGATTTATTGTTGAAGTGTCACTGATATTTATGGTTATGGACAATCACCTGCTAGAATAGTAAGTATGATTAAAGCTGGTCCTTTGTTTTATGGCATTTTCTTCAGCGAGTACTGTGTTCCCCTTCGCTATTTGCTTGTCCTGCAAAACATCATCCCATTTAGAAAGCAAATGGTCTCACACCGAGCAGCAATTGGTGTATGAATTATCCATCACTGAGCTTGTACTTACTCTTGCTGTACACCCCTACATCACACATCTTTCCAGATTCTGCATCTGGACCCATCATCTACAGCTAAAATAATTTTAAATTGGTTATAATTATTTCTGGTGATGGCGGTGCCGCGCTGTGCTGGGGCTGATGGTAGAAGGTCTGGCTGCCGTGGCACAGATTTGGCAGCCATGGTCACTCGCACGGTGCCTTGTGGCACCCCGATAACACGGGCTCAGACAGGGCAGGGTGGGCTGAGCCCGGGGTAACCGTGTTGCTTCTCTGTTGTTCTCCAGGGTGGGTCACAACGAGATCATCGGGGTTTGCCGCGTGGGGGTCAACGCTGAAGGACTGGGCAGAGACCACTGGAACGAGATGCTGGCGTACCCCCGCAAGCCCATCGCCCACTGGCATCCATTAGTGGAGGTAAAGAAGTCTTTCAAAGAGGTGTGTGGAGTTATTCTTTCATTTTAATGTGTGCGCTGTTCATGAGTGAGCTGGTTCAAGGCTTTCAGAGAGCTTCTCCTCTCACTAGGGATTTTCTGACAAGAGCTGGGGGAATTTTCTCACCAGAAATGAACTCTAGAAAACAAGCATCTCTGTATTGTCTCGAAATAGCTCCTTGAGCTTGCAAACAGGAACAAAAGGGGATGTGTTTACAGATATGACTGTATTGGTTTTTTACTTTTCTCTTTTTTTTTTTTTAAATTAGAGATTGAGAGCGGTAAGGAAAGAGAACGCTGTTCTGATTGCAGAACAAATTGTCCAGGGATATTGCCTATTTCAAGTATCAATTTTTTCATCCTAAAAGATTTTTCTGTTGACTCATCTCCAAGCCTTTGAGGGAGAATAAATAGAACAAATGTAATTGCTCTCAGCATCTCCAGAGAAAGAGATTCACTTGATGCAGCCCCAGATGATAAAATAGGGCCAAAATGCCTGGGTACCACATTGACCATCTCTAGCATTTTCTTCCTCCTTGCACTCCCATTTTTTTCAGGCTCCTATAGAGCTCTTTGGATTTTGCTGATTTAGGTCATAAATTCTGGAGGAGAGAGATGTAGAAAATGGTACAGATGGTATTGACACTTCAGGTATGAAAAGAAAGCCAGCATCTGTGGCCAGTGATAGTATAATAAAGGCAATAAAACCTCCCACTTTATCTGGGACTAAGGAGGCATTTTCCCTCAAAGCCACAGACTAAGTATGTAACGAAAAGCATCTTATTTTCCCCTTGAAGTTCAGATACTAAGCTCTACTGTAAGGCAGATGGTACTAGCTTGGTGATCCTGCACAATCGTCTGAGTTCGTATGCATCCATCCCTATGTTTCTTTGAATTCTGCTCTTTTCTTTAACAAGAATGTAGTTTGTGCTCACTGCTGAAGCCCTGGCACCGTGTGCTGCCATGTCTGACCCAGGGGCAGGAGTTTCTTCTCCAGTTTGTAATTTATCTGACTTTACTATGCTATTTTTCAGATGCAGGTGGGAGGTTGAAAGAAAGACTCCTGTAAAGTTTTTGATAATCAATAGGAAAAAGATATAATTATTGTGACGAAACTCAGAGAAACAAAGGCAGGCATGCAAGGTGACTCATCTTCTAAAATATACTTTGAAAACCACTGCTGAGCCCCCAGGACTTTGGAAAAAAAAACCCTGAGTGAATCATTTCACCCCCCAGTGCACGGGTCAGGAGCTCTGCTTAAAAGAAAAGAACAAAAAGCCTCTGATCATCTGTTCTGGTATTTCTGCCACAAGCTGGTGCACAGAGCCAGCAAGCAAATGGTCCCTGTATTTATTTGCCCTTTTAAGTTTTAGTACTGCTGTCTGCAAATCCCTAGTGCAGCTTGGAAAAAAATCCCAAACAAACAGAAAAGGCATGGCCTTCTGGAGAGAAATTAATGGGAAATGGTGTTTGTTGGTTACAAGTAATTGCATCATCTTCTCCATATGCATTTGTGCATTTTTTAGAAGTAATGTGGGCTTTGTATCCTGTATCATCAGCTCCAGGCCCCCGCGCACATGGAGGTCACCAGGCTGGGGTCACGCTCTGGGGGGCTGAGGGTGGTGGGCAGCTCCCTCGGTGCAGGCACCATGGGCTGAAGGCTCCCAGAATGTGACCCTCCATCCCTTTTTCACCCTTGTGTCTTCCTGGGGGTGAGCTCAGGCTGTGCTGGCATCCTGAGTGGTCATCTTCATCTTTTGTCTTCATCTTCAAGAGTGTTTGCAGCCAGGCACAAGCAAATGGAGCGTTTGCTTTCTGGTTGATCCTTGTGATCATCTCTGTTTGCTCTTGCGATGAGTAATGGCCTCTGCTGTACGTCAGTGTCCTTCCTGATTGAGCGCTTGATCTGAAACTGAGAGTGAGAAAGTGAGGATTGAATTGTCTTTCTGAATGTAAGAATTGAGCAATGGGTGGCTGGAGCTGGTGACCCAGCAGGTCTGAGCTGCTCAGAGCCCGTGGCCGTCTGTCTCCCCACGGTCATCTGTCCTGGCCCCCTCCCCACACAGCCCAGGGCTGCAGATGGATGAGGAAAAGGGTGGGCAATCTGGAATTCCTTTACTCACCTACACCCTGCCCCCTACACCTTGAAAAACCCCTGCCCAACACGAGGACCCTGGGCAGCATCGACCCAGGTCCACCAGCCCCTGCTGCACTAACGTCCCCGAGCCCTCGTGTCAGGGTTGGTGGGACTCGGGTCCTGCCTCCAGGAGCCAGCGTGGCTCCTTCTCCTCCTCCATTGCCAGAGCCTTTAGGGAAAATGACTTCTCTTCTATTTCATGTCTTTGGTTGCTCCATATTTATCAACAGTGAGTAACAAACTGTAATGATGGCACTCCTTTAATGACCATCATCACTAAAAAGAGAACATGTGCAAATGAATCATTAATTATAGGCTTGTAAGTACTATCCTCTTCACACAGCCGTTCAGAAGGAGAGTTTGTGAGCAGAAGACAAGAATCCCACTTGCTGTTGGATTTTGAAGTTATTCTGACGATGAACTCTTGGCCTCAGCACAAACCTTTCTCCAGTTTTCAGCCCCTGTTTCGCCCTCCCAGCTGCACTTCAGCCTTCCCACCCATGGCCCTTTCCTCAACCCAGGTTAAGTGGTGTGTCTATAAAAGGAAATATACAATTACAGTGCATCTTTCTGGACTTTGAAAGGGACTTCTGAAAATTGGAAATTTCTCTGTTATCTATGAAAGACCAACTCGGTCTGATGTTGTAGAGTGGCATCGTCAGGGCAATGCGAAATGGGGCTTTGATGTTGCCAAGTCCCTCTGACATTCAGCACGGGAGCATTTATTTGTTTAAAACATTTCTCCAGATAAAAATGGATAACTTTGCTAAGAGCTAAGTCATGTCCATAATGAAGAACAACCATTTATCTTTAAAGATATGCAAAACCAGCCTCCTCCAGACTTTTGGGCATGTTTGACTTTCATTGAACTGTTCCCAGTTTCTGACTGTTAATTACACAATGGATGGTTCAACTTTTCTAATTGCAGGAAGGAGAAGTATCTCCAGGTTCCTCACGGCACACTGGTAACTTGAACCTACTCTCAGAAGAGTTTTCATTACATTTTTTGAGTGTTAAATATTGTCACTGTAACTGCAGTCAGAACAGTGCAAGGAGCATGCTGAGGACTGCCAAAAGTCTATTTCTGTTGTAATTCATCCTTATCTGGTGTTTGATTGGTAATTTTCATGGGGAGGTTGTATTATCAATTCTGTAGGGATTTTAGCAAATACATTTGACATGAGAAACATAGAAGGAACTGGTTTCTTACCTTAAGGTAGCCTGTTTGGAAGGACAATCTTTCCATCTTCTTCATTCATTAATTTCTGCTCATCCCTCCTGAAATACAGCCCGTACAATGCAAACCTGCACAGGGAGTTACTTTACACTGACTGGTCTCTGTGGGGAAGGAAATTGGCTGAATTCTTGACCCCGTCTCTGCCCCTGCTTCGTAACCATCAAAACACACACATGTGATGGGAATGACAAAGTCCAGCCCCTGCCAGCTGATGTCAAACACGAGAACATGCTCCGTGTGCTGCTCAGACAGAGGCAACCCGCAACGGGCCAGTGGTGGCCACCTTGGGCTGCAGACCCACCAACTGTCACCCACATCACCAGGGTCCCTGTGGGGCTGCAGCTCCCCAGCCATTCAACTTGCCGAATGAGTTTTTACCCACCAAAGAGAAAATCATACATCGCAGGGCAGTAAGGATAGCCAGAGACAGCCAGCAAAGAGCTTCTGCTTGTGTAGGAGAGGAGGGAATGGGTCCTGGGGGAGGACGAAGCAGAGGAAGTACCATGCCTCCTGTTGTCTCTGGGAGATGTCTATCATTTGTCATCCGAATTTAATAAAACAAGATGGTAAGATGGGCAAGTACTCAAAAGCTTGAGGAGTAATGGGTTTGAATTACGATAATAGCCCCCAAGGAAGATGACTAATAATTTATGATCCCATAAGTATGGCAAAAAAAAATATTTGCTCCATCCACTGGCTCTCTGATGTGATTTTCACTTTGAGAAATGTCTCTGGCACTGTGGACATCGCTGCTGTAGAGTAAAATTATCGGACTGGAAAGACTCATGTAGTTTTGCAATTAGGCAGTATTTCTACAGGGAAAAGGCAACAGCACCAAACCAGGAAACAACAGAAAGCTGAACCGAGAGCAGACTTGGTCTTCATGGCACATACAGATCCTGTTTATTTTTCCTGTTTTGTGAGCAGTCCTCACCATAGTGAATCGATTTACAAAGCAATAAAGTAAATTGTTCATTAATTCTTCCCGAGTGGTTAAATGCAGGTGTTTGATAAGCTGGAACGGAGCAGATGAGAACGCAGCAGAACAGGAGATGGGGGGGATGGCCAAGGGTGGGGTGTGAGGAATTTCCAATCATCTCTCCTTTTTGCTTAGACTTGCTTTCTTTTTTTCTCCCACCAGTGGCAAGGCCGGGCAGCGAGCTTTGACAGCCAGGGTTCCTGTCCCTCACCTAAACCTCCTCCCACACCCTGATGCGGGGAGCAGCGAGTGAAATGGGACTAAACCAAGTTATTTTTGCACTTGGCCCACGGTCTCAGTAGTTTGTTGCTGAGTGGCAGTGGCAGCAGCAAGACTTTCCAGTCTAGTTGTTCCCGCGTAAGTAAAGGCAGAAACCCGTTTTGTGGTCAAATATGTCTTTGTCTAATACGTCTCCCAAGGTGATGTTTTCTTTTTCGTGGCTTTTACCGTACGGATCTGTTTCCAGAGGAAGAAGGTGGACTGAGACATGAGATGGAAGTTTGGTCTGTAAAATAACATGTAAAATAGTTTTTAGCGTGTATGAAGGCTGGAAAAGCACAGAGATGCTCCGAGTGTCTCCAGGCAGCACGAGTGGCCGGGAGAGGGGACATCTGGACTGTCCCTGCCTGGAAGAGCAGCACCAGGATGCAAGAGACTCCTGATCTCGAGCAGCTTTTGGCTCTTGTGGTCAGCCCAGACCTGGTGGCGCCTCGCAGGGCTCCCGTTCACGTAGAGGTGTTCATGAGCTGTTAGAAGTTTGTGCAGTGTGTATCCCAAATTCCTTTTGTCATATATAAAAAAATGCCGTTGATTCCTCAGGTGAGAAAACAGTTTTTTTCCCTGTATTTGAAGTCTCCCTAGAGCTACCTGCATGAGACCCTTTGTAGCTGCTGCTCACCCCTCCCCGTACATCACCACGTTATTACCCCGAGTGGAGAAAACTGCGTTGCCATAAGTGGGGTTCAGACATAAAGGGGGAATGATATTAGAGAAAGAGCTGACATCCCTGCATGAACACTAGATCTTTATTTCTTATATCACCCTGGCAATAAAGGGTGAGCAAAAGGGTAAAGGGAAATACAGAAACACAACCAATATTTAAAAAACCTTCCATGCTTTTTCCTTGAACTATCAGCACTTCCTTAATGAAAAAAGTTTTTAAGGCTCAAACCCTGGAGAAAGATCAAGTTTTGAAAAAATGAAACTCTGCTGGTTCCTTGGCTGCAGAGGCCAAAAGTGAAGTTTTAACACCCCAGTACTAGCTTTGCAAACGCAGCTAAATCAGCCAATCCTTATCAGACAGCTGTGGATTTTGGACAATTTCTCATTGTGGATTTTTCTCTCAGTTAATAAGTACATTAGTGCTGTTTGTTCCACTGTAATTAAATTAAGTAAATGCGAATATTTTGGTTTCAAGTTAAAACAAGATTTGCTAGCATGGCAGCCGTTTCTCCTCCCATCAGGTTAGCAGAACATCAGCCACTCTCTTCAGATCAACTTCAGTTTCCATTTTCCTAAATGTCACAGCATCAGCCTCCCCTGAACATCATAACTAGCAGAGAAGAGTATTTATTTGCTTTGTTTTTCTGGGTAAGATGAATCCTTTGTTCACTGAAGGACAAATACATAATTTCTCATCACACCTTGTGTCTTAATTCTCTTTATGTGCCACATGCTATAGAAGCAGAAACTCAATAAAATTATTTTATTTGTAAGTCTTGCCTCGTCTGGTGAAATACTTCCTCTTGCGGAAGCAGTAATTGTGTGTTATGTGATTTTAGACAGTTGCAGGAATCACAGCAGATGCTATAAAATGGGATGGTGACGGGCCCTTGTGTGGTGTGAGGTTCTGCCAGGGCAGACGGCATGATTTGCAGCAGAAACTCTGGAAACTCTGCAGTTCTGGGTTGTCCTGGGATGGTCAATGCACATCCCTCGGGGAGCGGCTGAGTCACAGAGGAAATGAAGTGCATTCCGAGCCCCTATAGTTCATTGAAACAAAAAGGTGGTAGAACTGCATTAGCTTCCCAGCTTCCCACCGAGGGACATGGCTGAGGAGGCCCCTTTTCAGGACAACCCATCCTTTCTGGGAGAGTTCCAGGTCTTGTTATGGGAAAGAGTTTTTAACCGTTCAAAATAATTCACTGACTGTGGAGGATGGTTCAAAACCTGACTGTGAGCCCCCTGAACCTTGACCCGAGCTGAATGGAGCCTCAGGTATTTGGCACCGTGGGCTGGAAGAGCCTCGTGTGGGTCTGCAGGGTAGGACAGACCCAGGAGAAGCCACAGCAGCCCCAGCCAGGTGCGAGGATGGCACTTGACGACCATTAATTGCTCTAACCCACTCAGATCCTTTTCTTCTTTAATCCTGACTTCTTGGTTTTGGGAGTTCTCTGCATAATCTCTGACTTTTATCCATTCTTCTTGTTATCTAGGATTTAGTCAAAACATACGTGGGGTTTGACACAAAGCTGCTATTTTTAATCCTTGCTTCACACAGATAATCAATTTCCACTCAATACTGGCTGTCACTTGCATTACTGGAAAACTGGATCTCACGCTAGCGAATAACACCCACGCCTCCATGGCTCAACCCCCCTACACTTATATTTTAAATGCTGAGGTTTTGCCACGTCCCTCGGTGAGGGGATAATCAAACCATTGTGTGTTTGTCATCGCCTCGGCGCAGCCCCGCGGGAAGATTGGTCACACTCCTGGAAACGAGAGGCACTGTACAAGTGCAAATATTTCCCTTTCATCTAGAGAGGGATTATAACTCTGAAAAGGAGCTGAGCCTGGCACAAGCGCCATCCCAGGATTAGGTAAAGTTACTTTCTCACTCCTTCTCCCTTCCCGTGCCACTCTTAACCACATAATAATAACTCACAGAGAAGGGGCACAGGCGATATCTTGTGTTCCTGGGTCACTCGGTGGTTGCTTCTGACAGTGACACCATCAGCGGGGACAGACACAAGTTTCTGGGCACGTGGGTGACTGGTGCTGACTCAGCAGAAACTCTCTGGCAGGAGCAGCTTTGTGTGCTTCCTTTTAGATTTTATTCTATTTATTTCAAAACCTTTTATTTACACAGAATTCTTGAGTAGCCTTTAAAGAGTATGTAATCCCGTACACACGCCAATCCTGCTTCAGTCTTCAGTCCAAGTATCCTCAGTCCAGATATTTTTGTCTTCATTTGTATCATAAAGTAATAAATTATACAGCAAACTATAGCTCATTTGAGAACAGTATAGTCCCGTTCCTTGAGATCCTTATCTCAGTTCTTTATTTGTTCTTCATTTTTTTCTACTTTTGTTATTTGCCCTCTTAATCATCTCTCTAATCCAGCAGTCCTAGACTTCTCATTCTCATTTTGCTAGAGGTTTTCTCCCCCAGGGCCCTGGTCATTCTTCCTGCCATTAAGATTATATATATCAGCACAGTTGTGCATTTATTTAAATGCCGGGTCAGAGATCTAATTTCTAGTTATAATGCATCATGCAGGGATGACCTCCCTGGGACTAGAAACTCTGTTTGTCACTTATATGGAGCCACAGCTCCGGATGCACAAAACCAATCTCTGTTCTCTCTTTAGCTGCTGCTGGGGGTTCAGGGTTGGGGTGCATGACCAGGGGACCAGGGACCTCCAGCACGTCATGAAACCGGGCGATGCAGCTGCAGTGTGTTGTGTTGTGTCTCCACAGAAAAAAAAAAGAAGAAATCTAGTCTTAATTAATGCCTACAAGTATCTCAAGGGCGGGCTGAGGGAGGAGGGAACCAGACTCTTCTCAGTAGTTGCCAGTGAGAGGACAAGGGGCAACGGGCACAAGTTGGAACATAAAGGGTTCCACTTGAATATGAGGAAGAACTTTTTCACGGTGAGGGTGATGGAGCCCTGAAACAGGCTGCCCAGGGAGGGTGTGGAGTCCCCTTCTTTGGAGATTTTCAAGACCTGCCTGGATGCTCCTGAGTAACATGCTCTGACAAGCTCTGGGTGGTCCTGCTTTAGCAGGGGAGTTGGACTAGATGATCTCTATGGTCCCTTCCAACTCTAAAAATTCAGTGAAATTCAGTGAAATTTTGAAAAAAAAAAAAAAGTAATGTAGCCTCCTTTTTTGCTGGGGTGGGCATCCCCCCAAAGTCAGGGTTGTCAAGAGGCCGGTGCTGCAGGTGAATCTGGGAGACGTGGAGTTTGGCTCTTCTCTGCAGAGACACGGGCTTAGAGAACGTGGATTTTTGCCCAAGTGCCAGAGACATCCCAGTAGCTCTGCTCGGCTTACAAACCTCTGCAGTCAGCCCTCAGTGGCAATGCTGCCTGAATGTTCAATAAACGTTGTTTTCTTTTTTCCCCCTGGACTTTTCTCAAAGATAATTTTTAATTATATTTTACAGCTTTATATATATATATATAAAAAAAAAAGACAGCGTGTTAGTCATGCAAATATAATTATGTATCTTATGTTCCCATGTCATTTGTAATTAAAAACATGGAATTTAAAGCACGCATATTTCAAAAATCTAGTATAGGCTTCCATTAAGCATGCAGTTCATTACAGCAAATAAAGTACCTTAGGAGGGGTCAAGGCAAATCCAGAGGATGTTCCGTTGCCGTGGGAACAGCCGGCACCAAAGAGCAGCCACAGTAACCTGCGGCATCAGGAACAACAGGCAAAAACACACCATGAGGGGAGAAACCCCCCCCAGACCCAGATCCCCATCCCCTTCCCACCCACGGGAGCTGGACACCCCAAGATCTCCGGGTCCTGCCCAGGGCTGGGGGAGCCGTGGGGATCCCGGCCCCTCCGGGGGCTCGGGGCAGGGTGGGGGTCCCGGTGCTGTGTCCCCCCAGCCAGGAGGGGCTGTGGGTGCCCCACACCATCTCTGTGACACCACCAGACCCCGGGCAGGCAGGGAAATGTCTGTGGCAAATCGGTGACTGGGAAATGTGACCCAGTCATCAACTTCAGACATGTAAATACTTTCGGGATTGTTAATTGCTTCCAAAGTGGAAGGCTTTCTCCTAATCTCCCATTAGCACATCCCTCTCCATTTCAAATTGCCTTAGAACACGAGGGTTTCTTTGCTGCCACGAGGGACAGGGTGGAAGAGCAGCAATTTTTTAATTAAGTCAGTTTGCCGGCGTTACCCTTGGATAGCTTACATAAATGAAATTTTGCTCTTTGGGCTGCTGATTTCCCCCCGGATGATGGAGCCCACCCTGCCAACCCCTCCAGCCCCTTGCCCCAGGCCATGGATGCCCCATCCATCTCCCCCTCCATCACCAGCAGCCCCGGTCTCTGCACCAAAGCCGGGGGCTTCAGTCCCTCAGGGATGGGTCCCATGTCACTGCTCGGTCAAACCCCTTGGGCTTGTCTGTTTCAAAGGCTGCACCACAATCCAAGTAGGGCCCTGCCTGCTGGAGATGAATTAATGCAGTTTTTCTGGCACATAATGGCTACAGAAACCAGGAGGACCTTTCTGCCTGTTGCATAACCTCGGCTTTGTCTAATGAACCTCTAATTGCTGCATGCTGTGCACGTCCTGCAGTGCAGGAGCTGCTCTGCCCGTGTCCCCCCCCTCGTATGGCTGAGGAGGGTGATGGGGCCGGGGGCTGCGAGTGGGTGAGACCCCGCACGCCCTGACCCACCGAGGGCTGAGCTGCTCCACGGCTCTGCCCCACGCACGGTTCCTTCCCATGGGCGAGCAGAGATGTCGAAATGCCAAGGGAGATCTTAATTATTTTCTGTCATAAATCCACAGTACTTAAAAATCAAGCTCCTTTCTGAAACCTGGAACTTGCCTGGTGTGTGCAAAATGATCAGCAAAAACTAAGATGTGCTCCACGGCAGAGACTGTCCCAGCAGCAATAGGTATTTGTGCTGCCAGGAGCAGGACCATCAGATGTCAGCAGCAAACATCCTTCAGGGCGAGCCATGCTTGGCTAGAGATTGGATTTAATAAGGATTTATTTAGCCAGAGGAAGAATTAAAATGTGAGAATTAAAGTCTGAAATAGCTTCCTTCCCTCCCAAACGATGTCTCCTCTGCCCAGAGAATGCGCAGGGACCAGCTGGAGCTGAGACCTCTGGCCCTGGGGAGCATGAGGGGCCCTTGGCTGCATCCCTGCCCCATGGCAAGTTCTGGGGTGCTGGGGGGCAGTGCCCAGCTGGGGGGACCCCCATGTCCGGGGGGGGGTCTCCTTTGGGTCCGGGTTCAGTTGCAAAGGCTCCAGCAGATTCGATTTGTTTGGCCCGAAGTGAGAGCTCCCAGCAGAAGGAATGGAGTTGATGAGGCAACAAAAGTCATTATTTCCTAAAATTGTGTGTTTCTCTGAGCCTATGAAAGCGGATCTGGCACTGAAGGGAAAACCAGAGGAGCCAGGGGGACACACCAGTGCCCTCAGTGGCTTCTTTTACCAGCAAAGAGCTGAACGTGGCTTTGGGGACACGGCAGAGTCACCACACGGCGCAACGACACTGCACCCCGGCCGTGCAGAACTTCACGGGATTTATTGGTACTGATGTCTCTTGATTAAATTATATTTCTTCCTTCATTTATTCTATAACAAGCTGAACATTTCAATTTCTGAGGCAGGCTCGGATGGGGAATGGAGGGAAGCGGGAGATGGCAGATCACACCGACATCGGAGGTGGCTCAGTTGGGGAAAACTGCTTTTCATTTAAAACCCTGCTTTCCTGAAAAACAGCAGTCAAGGAAGAATTGGCAATTTAGAACAAAGCTGCGAGGAGCAATCTCCTGCAGGAGCCAGTTACAAAGCACAGCTCTGCCCTGTGGCCCGTGTGTTTGGCTGCTGGAGCCCTCCAGGTTGCGAGGCTTGAAGCGATTTTAGGTTAAAAGGGAATGAAAAGGAAAAGAGGAGAAGGACTGTGAAAGTCACGGGCTGGGCTCCAGCACTTGGCAAGGAGCAGCTGCCTGGAGGTCAGGGACTGGTTTTCCACTGCAAATTAATCGATGCATTAACATTTGTCTTCCCTGGGCTGCACGGTCCAACTGTGTATTAAGGACCTTGGGCTCCCATTCAGAGCTCACTCTCTGCCCCACGGCTCCTGCCCTGTCCCCCCCACATCCCCCAGTGCTTTGTTGCCCCACGGGCTCCTGCTGACCCTGCTGGGTGGGGGGACCCGTCCTGCTGCAGCTGAAGGGGTGTCTCTGCCCAGTCCCTCCTCTTTTCCCCTCAAGCCCCCTGCACAGAGCTCTCCCCCCAGAGCATCTTCATCTCTGAGCCCTGGTCCTCCTCTGCCAACCCCGGGGCCAGGCAATCGGAGAAGCATCGTTGCTCTAAATCAAGGCTGAAATGTCTCTGCAGCCACACAAAGTTTATAGCTTGAATTAAGAGCTATTAAGCCTCCGAGCACAGCTTCTTGGCAAGGGAAGAGGAACAAAGCAGGCTGCTGAGGGGGATGGGGAGATCAAGGGGCCGATGCCCTTTGGGAACAGAGAAGGGACACGCCAGGGACACGCGTGGGCTCTCGGTCTGGGGAAGGATCTGCCACAACACCAGCACCGTGGCTCCCGGGTGCCATCAGCACAACACCCTGCTCAGAATCCGCACGGATTCTGCACCCTTGGACCCTCTGTCCCGGACCCCGGGCTCCTCAGACAGAGGCCCCTCCAGCAGCTTCGCCTCTTGTATTTAATCAGACTTCTCATTTTTCCTTGCCCGAGCAATTCCATGGAAGCACTGATCTTTTGCATCGTTTTCATTTACAAGAGTTGGTAGGTAATTTTGGAGAAGTCCGTTTAACTGAGCAATTAGTGAGTCAATAATACACTCCCGTATTTTATTAGAAACAGAAAAATTGGTAATTTCTGTTTGTTTTGACCCTACCTCTGTAGTAATGGCAGCAATTTTCTGTAATGATCACAGTTACCATGGTTATATCTCCCTCCACATTGTCAGACACCTGCAGCAGAGAGACAGGGTCTCTGCATGAGCAGAGCCAGGGGTGATATGCTGGGGGGGGGAGGGGGGGGCAGCTGCTCTGGACCCCTGGGACCCCACATCCTCATCCTGCCCCAGCTCTGGTGCAGCCGTGGGCGCCAGGAGCCCCTGGGGAGAGCAGGGCACTGACCCCCACCTGCCCCACACATCCCTCCATGGCTGGTGGGGGGGCGAGGGGGCTGTGGGCTCAAACATGGTGTTTCCCTGGGGGATCTAGGGGCCAACAGACAAACAAAACCTTTATCTCGTGTCTCCTGGAGCCAGCCCACCATCCCCAAACTGCACCCAGAGCCAGGGCAAAGCACCAAGGAGAGAAGCCCAAGCCTCCTTCACACAGGGAGAATCACTGCGTCCCTCTACGTTTTTGCCTCAGGAGGACGTGTAAAGCAGAAAATTGGGATCTATTCCAGAAAGGCTCTGGGGAGCTGATTTTTGGAGAGGAAAGAAATTAAAGAACTGCTTAGCCGAATAGCTGAGCTAGTATTTTTCTATCCTCAGGAAACATCTTCCGTAATAATAGCATTAGTAATAATAACACCCCAAAGAAAATCCAAGTGGAAATCGTGTAGACTTGAGGACGCATGAAATCCCGGGGATGGTGTGAGCTGCCTGCGTGGGGCTGCCTGCGTCAGCGACACCCTCCTTGGCTGGAGACAGAGACATCTCTGCGGACAGGAGCGGCGCAGGAGGAGTAATCCCTCCTGATCAAAGCACTCCGATAAACCGCAAATTCTGTGGGTAAATGGAACTGCCCAGAAAATAACGAAACTTTGTGTGTGTCACAAACCACAGCTCCTCTGGTGGACCGCAAATTCTGTGGGTAAATGAAACCGCCCAGAAAATAACGAAACTTTGCGTGTGTCACAACCCACAGCTCCTCTGGTGGGGCTGTGAGCTCTGGAGGTGAAGACTCGATTTTCTCTCCGCTCTCTCCGTTTCGGAAGGCGGCTGACCCCGGTCTCAGCACATCTGGCCAGATGCCGGCAGCGCTCTCCAGAGGGGGGTTTAGCTCCAGCCCACGCTGACACGGAGGCCTGAGCTCTCCCTCTCCACAGCAAAGCTCCCAGCAAACATTTCTGGTGAATTTGGTTTTAGCCTATTCTCTATTTTCATTAGAAAGCGCAAAGGACCTGGGCAAGCTGCTGCCATTGAGTGTCCCTCCTAGAGCTTTCCAGATCATCTCAGGCTCCAGCGTTGTCCCTTTTCTGCTGAGAAGGCCTGGATGGAGCGATGCGTTGCCTCCGGATCCATGTGTGATGAGTTAGACCTCAACCAGATGAGCTCCCAGCAAACATTTCTGGTGAATTTGGTTTTAGCCTATTCTCTATTTTCATTAGAAAGCGCAAAGGACCTGGGCAAGCTGCTGCCATTGAGTGTCCCTCCTAGAGCTTTCCAGATCATCTCAGGCTCCAGCGTTGTCCCTTTTCTGCTGAGAAGTCCTGGATGGAGCAATGCTTTGCCTCCGGGTTCATGTGTGATGAGTTAGACCTCAACCAGATGTTACGTGGGCAGAAACACCTATTTGAAGTTAAAGGCCTGTGATTATACTTGCCAACCAGCCATTAAGAAAATGTTAAATGGGAAAATCATCCCCCCCCCCTTCCTGTTTCAATACAATAGCATCTTTATACACTTGTTTAAGTTGCCTACTTTTAATTTTAGTTCCCTTGTTTCTAATACTACTTGCAGAACCGTTTCACTTTATCAATAGCTCCTGTGATGTGGAAAAGTCAGGGAGGAAAAAAAAGTCAATATCCTTGAGAATTAGACAAAGGGGAAAAAAATAGCCAGAAGATCTTGCTTTCTCTTTCCTACTGTTAGCCTAACTTCTCAATTTACTTTATCAGATTGCCTTCCAAAGAGAAGTATTTTTCAAGAGGAGCAGAGATGAAAGGGGTTATTACTTACAGAGACTCTTCTTTAAAGAGATAAAATATCTGGCAATTAAGGCACAAGGAACTGCAGACTCACAAGGAAAGCAGAGACTTCACTGGAGCAGCCACATTAGCATATTTTCCACTAACCCTTCATTAGGGAAAGCGATAACATGGCTGCGTAGCGCGGCCGCTGAGGGGGGGTCTGTGTCCGGGGTGGGGGCTCAGGGCCACGAGCCATCTTGTGCTGCACCCACGGCCCCAGAGAGGGGACAATGGGGAGGGACAGCCCTTCTCCCAGGGCCACACGCTTGGAAATGAGGGGTTTTAACAACTTTCTGGAGGGGAGGGTCCAGCCGTCCATAGCGGCTGCAGGAACCTGCCCTGGAGGTTGGTGGAGTCTCCACCACTCGTCACCCTGAAGCCAAGGCTGAATTTTCCTGAAAATCTGTTAATTCTGAGGGAATGGCAGGGAGGGCAGAGAGCTGGACAGCCCTGGGGCTGGACCGCTGTGGGGACAGCCACAAAAGTGACAAAAAACCACTTTTCCCTCGTGGGCAGAGGGTTCCCTGCAAGCCAGGAGGGAGCCCAGGTCTCCTGCAGGGCAGGGGCTGGGGGGGGGGGCTGGCAGGGGCAATTAACACCTGACAATGCCACCAGCTGTGGCACAACCTTTGCTTTCTCCTACTGGGGTTGATAAATATTTAAACAAGAAGAAAACAAGTCAGTAAACACTGGTGGGGAGGGTGGTGACCTCCCGGTGTGTGTGAGCGGCAAAGCCTGTGCCGTGCCCGGGGGGTACCTGGGGGTGTCGGGGCAGGACCCCAGGGCAGAGGGGGTGCGTTTCCACCCCATGGTGAACAGAAGGTCTGTCCCAGCATCTCTGATGCTTTTCTCCTCCCCCGTGGTTATCAGGCAGCAGAGATGTGCAGGGTCCCTCCGAGGTGGCTCCCAGTCCCCTGTTCAGCCGGACGATGGCAGAGACTCATCTCCAGCGGGATGCTGAGCAGGGTGACCCCATCCCAGAGGGACGAGCTGTGGGGACAACGAGCGCCCACATCCTCCCCTCTCACCCTGAGGGCTCCAGGGGCACCTCGGTCAGGGATCCACAGCTCTCCATCCAACCTGCCTCCAGCCAGCTCAGGGCTGAACCGATCAAACACGGGCTCTTCGTCTATGTGTTTGTCACCAGATGAAGATAATGCCGTCCTGCTTTACGGGGGTTATTCCAACGATTAATTAGTAGATGTTTCTTGAAGTGCTTTGAAGATGTGGAGTGCCAGACAAGTGCTGCGCTCTAGAAGCTGATCAGTTATTTTTCCATTTTGCTTCTCGTTCCCAAAGTGTTCACCAAAAACCAAATTCCACATGAGCACGCGGCTGCTGGAGGCACTTGTCACGTTGGGACTTTTGCCCGCCCTCCTACCCGCGATTCCCAGTGTTGGTAAACACTTCCCAAAGGAGAGAAGCCAGACTCCCTGGTGCTCTCAGGGTCTCCCCCTGTGCCCCCACCATCCAGCTCCTGCGGCAGCGGCCGCCCCGAGAGAGAGACCCGGCCCCGGGGCTCCAAGGGGGTCCCGGCACAGGGGCTCCATGTCCCTCCTCCCCGGCAGGACGGAGCCCAGTGAGATGGATTTTCTAAATAGATTAAAACTCTGGATGAGCACGTGGTTCTCAGCACACACAGGGCTCTGGATGCCGCCGTCGCAGCGGCCGTGCCCTGTCCCACTCATGCCCCGGAGAGAACCTGCGTCTCAGGGGAGCCAGTGGCAGATTTTGCAGGGTTTGTTTTGGGTTAGAATATGGTTTCTGGTGCAGAATCATTACTGCCCCATCAATTTTAATTCAAGCCTGAGAAATCATTGGCATAATTATTTACAACTGTGCAATTTCTGAAAATTATATTTCTGTTACCGTAGTTATTGATCTTGAAAAGGTCTATAAATTAACTTGACAGTTCACATAGTCCTTCACACTTGGATAATTTCTCTGCTTGACTTGCACTGTGTGTTGAACTTTAAGCACCATCCAATTACAGTCATTCAAAGTGTGTATTTAAACATTTTTTCTTAAGCAACCAAAAGATATTTTAATTATAATACAGAAGAACTTGAAGCAAATACCAAGTCACCTCCACGTGGCAGGACATCTTGTCTCGAGGTGGCCGCGGGGGGATGTGGAATGGCTTTGTGTCAGCGTGGGGGTGGCACGGCCATGCCACAGCTCTGGGAGGGCAGGTGGCCCTGGGAGCCCCCTGGTAGCCCTGGGTCCTCTTACCTGGGAGGGGGGCCCTGAGCCAGCACCAGCAGGATGTGACCCCCTGGCCTCACCAGCTCAGCGTTTGTCCCCAGAATTGGTCTCTGATGGGAAAAAGGATGCTTAACAACACAGAAACACCTCACAATTCTCTCTCTCTGCTCCCAGGGCGCTGTGACAGGAACAAACCACAGCAAATCTGGGTTTCTGGGGGGCCCCACGGCATCTCTGGCCAGAAATGGGGAAAATCCCGCACCCTCCAGGGATGTGGGGCAAGTGGCACATGTGGGAAGGTCACCGCTGGGTGACACAGTGTGGTGGTCACACAGGGCTGTGCCCATGGCCAGCAATTGGGGATGGGGTCTTGAGGGCTCCCAGCACCTGCCCTGTCCTGTCCCATAGCCGTGGGGCTGCAGCCGTGGGGCTGTGACACAGGGATGGGAAGGGGCTGGGGGGACCCAGGGCCCTACGGAAAGGGGTTTGTGGCAACACTGTGGCTGCAGGGGAAGATGGCTGTGCTTCATCAGATGTGAACTCAGAAAATCAGCAACATCTGGTGCCTGCTGGCTAGGCTGCCTTCCCGGCATGCGAGGAAAATCTCCAGTTGTCCTCTCAGATTAAGGGATTTTGCTATTTGCTCACAGTTTTGTACATGCAAAGCAGGCTGGCTCTGGCCAGGCTCTGAGGTCCCATTGTGCAGCAGGAGCCAGCTCGAAGCCCAGGTGAAATCAAACCCAAACCCCCAGCCCAGCCCCTGTTGCCCAGACCCCAGCTCAAGGAGCCACCTGTGCTGTCTGCTCAGGCCACCCCACCCTCAGGAAGTGTCTTTCTTTTGGGGTGACTCTGGGGCAATGTGGAGCTTGTGGTTCTGACAACCTGGCCCCAGCACCCCACGCTCCCCCCCAAGCAGGCAGCTGCAGCTCGCTGCATAGTATTTATTTGTTATATTACAGAGAAGAAAAACCTTGTTAAATTAGTCCAGGTTTCTGCAGGGTGGTCCTGGGCAGGGATGCCTGGTGCCGGTGGGTGGAGGGGGCAGGGGTCCAGCATTTCATCATTTCACAGTGGTGGGAGATGCAGAGATGCCATCCCACGCCGGGGCCAGCTGTGCCCCGTGGGGTGGGATGGGCAGAGCCACGCTGGTCTGGGTGAAGTAGCTGGACGTGCGGGGACACCCTGCCCTGCCCCTCAGACCTCCAGCTTCTTCTTCATCTCCATGCGGTAGATGATCTGGTAGCCATCATCCCAGGCGTAGATCTGCCTCTCCCGGGGGCTGTACTTCATGCCAGAGTGGGAGCCATAGCGTTTGGGGAAGTAGACAAGGGAGGCATCCTCGGGGGCCAGCGTGCCACTGACGTCGAAGACACACTGCACACGGGAGCGGCTGGGCAGGGGGGTGTTGTAGACCACATGCAGTGCCCCACACACCACAAAAGCACCCTCGGCATTCTCCCGTGGGCACGGCGTGTCCCACATCTGCTCAATGTCCAGCGAGGTGGGGTCCAGCTTAGCCAGGCATATGTTCTTCTCGTCCTCCTTGGTGGCGTAGATGGCCCAGAGCCCCTCCTCGTCTGCCGCCACCTCGATGTAGGTGAAGGGGGAGAGCCCAAAGACGGGGATTTGCTCCTCGGCTGGGAACACCGAGCTGTCTACCACCGTCTTGTTGGCCAGGTTGAACTTGATCACCTGGAAGGGGCCCTGCTGGCGGATGTAGTAGAGGTGCCCATCATAGACAAGGTGCCCGGTGCCCACCCAGGGGTAGGGCAGCTTGATGCGGGCGGCCTTGCGGGTGGAGGAGTAGAGGGTGAACTCCCGCATGCGGGGAAAGACGTAGACCGTGTCATTGGCAGTGCCATCGAAGACGTAGATCTTCTCTGAGTTCCCTGCGGCATCCTTGGTCCAGAGTCCTGAGGTGCTGCCAAAACGCTTCAGGATCTTCATGGCTCTGATGCTTGCGATGGTGTCGCTGCAGTCTGCAAGAGCAGGGCAGTAGTCAAAGCCTGGAAGCCACCTGGCCCTGCAGCGGGGACTGCTCCCACCCTGTGCTGGAGTCACACAGGTCCCCCTGCGTCCCACCCCAGCGCTCTGGCAGCTGCTGAAGCTGCCCTCAGGCAACCTGGCTGAAGAGGTTGCAGTGCTGTCCCTGGTGACATCAAGAAGTCCCCTTATGCACCTGTGCCACAGGCAGGGGAAGCCACTCCTACCCCAGCCCTGCTCCAAGGGCTCTGGAGAAGCCCAAGGCTCTGGCCTGGGGCTCGGATGTTCTCCCATTTTGTGCCAGAGATACCCGAGAGCTGCCCTGCTGGGACTCAATGCCACAGCATGTGGCAGGGGAGGCCTGGACCTGGGTGGGATGGAAAGGTAACCCCACACCCAGGACCATCTCCCCAGGGAGCCGCAGCAGCCCCTCACCTGTCAGTTTGGTGTACTTCTCGTTCTTCCTCTGCTTGGCTGTGGCCACCTGCTTCTCCATCAGCGTCTCATCCACCTCCACGCAGGGCGGTGCGGGGTTCTGTGTCTCCAGGTAGTCCACCTCACGCTCCAGGCGGTCCACACGCACCGCTGCGTTCTCTGCCTCCGACCGCATTGCCTCCCGCTCCTTCTCTGCTGTCTCGAGCATCCCCAGCACCTGGTTCTTGAAGTCCCGCAGCTCCGTGGAGTAGCGGCTGCTCTGGTCGTGCCACTGGGAGATCCTCTCCTGGGGCGGCCAAGGGGACACTGAGGACTCTGCACTTCACAACCCCTCCGTGGCGGCCATCCCACCACCTGCGCGTGGCTGTGGGAGCCCCCGAAGACAGGCAGCACCGCAGCCCTGCTGCCCATGTCTCCGGGTCCCATCCTGCCACGCTCCTGCACCCACAATGTTCCCAGCCCCATGATGTCCCCGCTCCCGCCATCCGCCCGCCCCACGGCGCTCCCATTCCCATCACGGTCCCTGTGCTGCTGGTGTGGGGCCCGGGACACCCCACGGCAGCTCCGCTCTGCCCCGCTCCCAACTCCTCCTTGCCTGGGCCTGCTCCGAGGAGGAAAGACCCCATGGCGTGGACGATGTGGGGTGAAGCCCTTACCTCCAGGAGGGTGAGGCGCCGCTCCATGTACTCCATGAATTGCTGCTGGGAGCAGAGGGCCGTGGCGAGGAGAGGCAGGAGGAGCAGGCAGCGCCAGGGCCCCATGGCTGTCGGAGAGTGCAGCCTCCACCTCAGTGCTCAGGAATGCTCCAGCCTCTGCAGCCCTGATTGAATCCAGATGTGAAGAGGGGAGGAGAGGCTGCTCCTTCCCCGCAGACCAGCCCCAGGCGCCTTAACCCCTTCGTGCCCTGCGTGGTGCCCACACCGGCCCCACATGGCGCCGGGGAGGTGTGGGGCTGGGGCAGGGGCCTGGGGATGGCAGGGAGCGCTGTGGCAGGTGGGGAAGGACGTGGCTTCTGGTGCCAGGGACAGCACAAGTCACAGTGGGGACAGCCCGGGGGACAGCGTAGGGCCAAGCTGGGCCTGGTGTGAGGCTGTGGGCACAGCCACAGCCTTGGCTCCTGGCCTGCAGAGATGCCCAACCTCAACTTGTCTCAGCCACAGGCCAGGGCTGGGGGAGTCCAAGCTGGGGCAGCACCAGCCACCCAAGCCTGTGGCACCCCCTTGTCCTGGCTGCTAGAGCAGGGAGCTCCTGCCTGCCCCCACCTCACACCAGCATCCCGCGGGCTCCCCCCCACGCAGAGCCCTTCTGAATTTCACTGAATTTCACTGAATTTTTAGAGTTGGAAGGGACCATCTAGTCCAACTCTCCTCGGGGCAGGGGCCTGGGGATGGTGGGGAGCACTGTGGCAGGCGGGGAAGGATGTGGCCTCTGGTGCCAGGGACAGCACAAGTCACAGTGGGGACAGCCCGGGGGACAGCGTAGGGCCAAGCTGGGCCTGGTGTGAGGCTGTGGGCACAGCCACAGCCTTGGCTCCTGGCCTGCAGAGATGCCCAACCTCAACTTGTCTCAGCCACAGGCCAGGGCTGGGGGAGTCCAAGCTGGGGCAGCACCAGCCACCCAAGCCTGTGGCACCCCCTTGTCCTGGCTGCTAGAGCAGGGAGCTCCTGCCTGCCCCCACCTCACACCAGCATCCCGCGGGCTCCCCCCCACGCAGAGCCCTTCTGAATTTCACTGAATTTCACTGAATTTTTAGAGTTGGAAGGGACCATCTAGTCCAACTCTCCTGCCAAAGCAGGACCACCCAGAGCTTGTCAGATCATGCCACTCAGGACGGCATCCAGGATGGTCTTGAAAATCTCCAAAGAAGGGGACTCCACACCCTCCCTGGGCAGCCTGTTCCAGGGCTCCGTCACCTAAAAAGTTCTTCCTCATATTCAAGTGGAACCCTTTATGTTCCAACTTTGTGCCCAGCAGCTTGGATGCCAGCCATTTGGGGGGCTGTTTGCTCAGCACCGGCTCCTGAGGCTGCCCAAGAGCTGGTGCGGAGCCACACGGCAGGTCCTGGTGCTGGTCAAGGGATGGTAGCCAGCCCCTGGTGCAGCAGGACAGAGGCTGCAGTGCTGTGCCCAGGGGCAGCCAGGCCTGCAGTTGTGCCAGTGTCCCACCCAGTCCAGCCATTGCCCGTGGTTTTCCCTGGCTCTGCCGCTGCAGCTCTGCACGGCTGATGCTCGGCCACATCCATGTGCCGGGCCGCAGTGCTGCGCGCAGGGCAAGTGTGCCATCTAGTGCTCCCGCATCCCGCGGGCCTGGCACAGCGCAGGGTGCTGGAGGAGGCTGCCGCGCTGGCAGGGTTTGGGCTGGGCCCAGCACCTCCATGCTGCATTTCATGTGAGGCCATGGCTCATGGACAGAGGGCTTGGGGTGCCAGCGAACACAGCTCGCCCAGGGGTGCCAGCGAACACAGCTCACCCATGGGCCAGGGCGCATCTCTTCCTGCCCAGGGCACATCTCCACCTGCCCAGGGCATGGACGCTGGGTCCTTCAGTTCTTTTGGGGCCATTGAGCCCATCCCCGGCACCGAGCGCCATCAGGAGCTCAGCCCACCCCAGCGATGGAGCACCTTTGGGCAGACACTGGTCTCTCATCTCTTGCCCCGCTCCCCCGGGACTCGCTCTGGGCTGTGCCAGGGCACGGAGGCTGTGGGGTCCGGGGGTCCCTGGGCTGCCATGGGGGGTGCAGGGTGTCCCCCACAACCAGGGTGTCCCCCACAGCCAGGGACTCACACCAGACCACGGCCTTGGCAGCCGTTTCCTTCTGCCCCAGCGAGGACAGGGCACCTGGGAAGAGCCCTTCACTCTCCTCTCCCAGAGGCTTTCTCTTTTCCACTCCCTTTAACAGACCAAGCGACCAAATGAATAGAGTACAGAAAATTAACCCTTTTTATTGATGCATTGCAATTGTTCTACATTTTTTACCATATTATGTAGAAAATACTTAAAATACAAGCTACTTTGTAAAACCAAAGACAAACATTGAATCCAAAGATAAACTATGTTTTCACAATGGACCCTTTTCCCATATAGTTAGTATTAAATTTTTAAATATCTATTTCTTTTGTTAAAATGATTTTTACATACCCCCTAAGTACATCAGCAATACAAACATAGATCAGTAATTGTCAGAAACTACCTGTATCTAGCGGCTTGTAAAAAGGAAGAGCACAACCATAAAAGAAAGTTAAATTTTACACAGTAACTAGCATATCAAATACATTTAATAAAGTAGGAATTCCATTGCAATATCAAGGATTCAAGCAGAAATACTAACATTACATATAATGTACTGCTACATGTAGTGAGATAGATATATTTCAAGCTGAATCTGAAATCACACATTATATAAAGTTTAGCAACAAACAACCATGTGGACATGCGGCACCATTCAGGAGTTTAAATAAAAAAAGAAAGCAGGGCTGTGCCAATCCTGTCATTTAGAAGCAATTTAGTTTCATGAACTAAAAGAAATTGCTGAGTCAGAGGTAAATTACTGCATCCCATCAACGAGGTGCTGAGCAGGAAGCCTCAGAAGTCGCCTCTGCGGTGGCTACCACAGACCAGACGGACCGGTCCAGCTGGGACCACCACTATCAGATATTCAAAAGGGTGAATCCCAAACTAGTTTTTAAAAGAATGAAAGGACTCCAATTTTTATCCAGAGATAGCACATTTCTTTACAAAATATGGGTAGTGGCTCTGCCAATGAGAGTCAATTCTCTGACCTGATTTGGAGGCTGGAGAGGTGCGGAAGAAGGGATGGGTCTCCTTAGAGCAGAGCACAATGACTCACATCGGGCAACAAGTGCTGGTCAGAGCAGGATCCCAGCACCAGGAAAAGCCAGATCCTGCTGGGAAGGGGGCCCTTCCCTTGGATTATGCCCGGGATCACAGAGGAGTTTCAGGGTAATCATCAACTTGTTTGAAATGAGGCACGTTTCATTTCACCTATGTCATTTCCATCTCATCCTCCTTGTTCCAATAGTTTTGGAAACGTGGGGAGTGAGAGAGATGACACTGTGCTTTGTGAATACATTTGATTGGGTTTCCTTATCTGATAGGGACTCCAAAGACAAACGGTCATCTTAATCTGCTTAAAATGGGGGAAGTGGGCCATTTCTTTGCAAAATTATTAGCAGATTTTGCTAAAGGTCTTTTTTTCCTGTTAGGATTTCACAGAAAACACTCTACTATTTGTGAAACGGGGACTGATTCCTGAGGTTTTCCTAAACCTAAACCTCAGGAATCGGAGCTTGTTCTGCCTTAATTCCTGAGGTTTTCCTAAACCTCAGGAATCGGAGCTTGTTCTGCCTTTGAATGGAAAGGCACAACTCTGTCCCCGAGAGGCACCTCAGAGCCGTACTGAACACGAGCAATGTCACACGAGAGAAAGCAAGAAAAGTGCCCACAGCAACAGAGAGCATCGTCCACCGCGGGGACGCGGCACAGCAGGACCGGGGTACCCACACCCCCACAGAACTGCTCCCACCAAAAACACACCCAACAACAACTTGGCCAACACGACCGCCCAGTCCAGTCCTGGATCCCTCTACTGAAAGAGATGCCAAACCTTTACCAGTTCAGCCATTTCAGGTCAGTCCAGACTTTCTTCTCTCAATAATGTGGAATTTCAGAAATTACTTTTGCAGTTCTTGTCACATACTGGTCAGAGAACTGGCCTCTTCTCCACTGGGACGGCACAGAAACTGGGGTTCAAGGTTACCAAAACCTCTTATTGCTGCAGCGATACCACCGCTCAGGCCAGTTTATCATCCACTTGGACAAGATACTTAATCTATGTACTGAAGATGAGAAATAATTCCTAGTACAAGGGACTCGAGAAAACAAAGCGTAGTTTAAAAACTGCACTGATTATCCAAAATGAGCATTTCCTCTGAACACTAACTAGGGCTACAGCTGACAAACCTTCCCAACAACTCCACATTAGCAGTAGCATTATAAAACTTTTAAATGGTATTATGTGCTTTACAGCAGGCTCTCTTTGGTATAAATATCCTATCACCAAGCTAGCAATATTTTACAAGAAACGTCTGCTATTAATGTGGGGGGAAGGTAAACGCCATACTAATCTAATAAAAAGTGATTGCACATATTTAATCACTTCTGCAATATTAGACTAAACATTCCAATGCATTCCCAGCACTACCTTATTCGAAATGCACTGACAGACATCTAACAGTACATGTGCCATTTTCAAGGAAAAGCTTTAAGGAAACATCGCTTCACTCCGAACAAAAATGTAGCTTTTTTTTTTTTTTTATGATAGCGTTAAAACCGAGAACAACGCACCTACGCGACATAACGGCTGTTCTTTGCTGTGAAAAAGCTCAGTGAATTGCTTCAATTCGACGGGGGCTTGCTGGTCCCTCCTAAGGCAAGCGCACTGTAAACTCTAGTCACACTACATCATCGGTTAAGGCACTACAATGAGGGGACACACCAGACAACTCTTCGTCACACACACCTGTGCAAAACAAATCAGAAGGAATCCTTTCCTCGCCCCAAGCTCCGCTCCTCTCCCAGTGCTACAGTGATGAGCTCTAACCATTGCATTAGATCACATACATTCCAACACGAACCCATTCATTTTGGTTTAAATACAAAGGATACATCAACTCCATCCCCAGGAACGTTTAAGAATTAGACAAACACTAAGTACAGAGTTCAAGTATAATCACTACACGTTTTGATTACAAAGACAGAACATTTGGGGTTAGCAGGAAGTTTTGCTTGTTATATTTTTCTAATCAATATGTACATATTTCATTTTATGTAAAATATTAAAACACCACCAATACAAAACTTCTAAAATAGTTTTAAATTCAGTAATAAACTTTAAAATCTGGATTTTTTTTCCTTTTTTCTTTTTCTTTCTCTTTTTTTTTTTCCTTTTTTTTTTTTTTTTTTTCCTTTTGCAATTCCTACATGCATGTACTGTATACAAGTCTTATTAAGAGCGCTTTAAAGTAGCTGCTGACATATCCGGGAGGATACGCTCACAGGAGTATAAAAAGCTGTACACTTCAATACAGTGATGTTTCATTGTTATTTCAAATTCAACTCCCTCCCTAAATGAATCATGTGAGGAAAAATATTAAGAAAAACAGAAGAAAGAAAAGCCCTGTGCTTCTGTGAAGGAATCCAGCTCCGTTATAGGGCCAGCATCTACCGAGCTGCAGAAACCAAATTTTGGAGCGAAGCTGCACTACTCACTCTCAACTGGAGACTACAGCGTCCTGCCCAAGCTGCTGAGCTGGTACACAGTGAGATCTGGACTACAGTCTGAAAAACTGAGAAGAATTCTGCAATGAACGCAATAAAAATTCAGCTGCGTTACGGAGACACAGACTTTTCAAGAAAACAAAGCAGATTTCAGGGTTTACGGACTCCTGAATACAGAATGTTGCTCCTATGAGGCAGCTGCCTCTACCAGTCCTTCAACAAAGCTGGGAACGAAACAAAACGTTGACAGGAACTTGTATGGAGATGTAATGGCTTTTGCAGAACCAGCAATTTTGTTAGAGACAAAGCGAATTAGAGAGCAAATGTTAAAAATATTAGACTTGATTTTAAAACTGCCCCAGCAACAGAATGAATAAACGTGCATTACATTTTTAGTGGCAACATGGATTTGTGCAAGCTGCTAAAATATAATCTGCTAGTCTTTTTGTTTAAGTTACACAAGTTAAAAAAGTCACCAGGATCTGTCTTCCAAGACACTGATTTTCCTTCTCCTTTTGATCAGCACAACAGAACCATCTTAAATAAATGTGACCATGAACTTTTTAAAAGCATCTATAAAAAGTAAGTAAGATTTAAAAAACTTAATTAGTGACCCTCGTACTGGTAACGAAGCATGCTGCTCAGTTAGTGACTGAACTCACTAGAGCTTCTGAACAACATACAACCGGATCAGGGAGAAACAAACACCAGGTGAGTCATTACCAGGTAAAGCTTCACCTGAAATCCTTCTCCAACCTCTCAGGCCTATTGCGGGATAGTGCTTTGCTGGGAACTACAAGTAGGAGTACTGGTTGATCTTCGTAGGGCTCAGCGGGTATCCAGTGTAAATAGCAGATCCTCTGGAAGCACCAATATAGGACTGGGGAGCAAACTGGTGTTGGTACTGGGCAGGTGGAACGTTTGCTGAGGTCAGCAGGCTCGGACCGACGCTGACAGGGACCTGGTGGACCAACGTGCTGGGGTGGGCAGCGTAGGTGGTGTGTCTCGACGAGCCCTGAGGGGAGAAGAGGTGGGCGATGGAGGTGGTGGAGCCCAGCGTGGCGGCGGTGGTGGGCGCGTACGTGTACATGTGTGGCTGGCTGGGCAGGTGGGCGTTCGCCGTGGCTGCTGCCAGGTGGGGATGCACCGGGCTGCTGTGCTGGAAGGTGTAGGGAGCCTGAGAAATAGTTGAGGTGAGGGGGGCCACGTAAGCTTGCTGCCTGCGGGGGACAGCATTTCCATTTCTCTCCTGTGAGGCCAGCACGGTTGTCTGCTGGTTCTGCAGGGAGAAGAAGTGAATAAGGTTAGTGGCTGTCCTCAGGTGTGACAAGGAAAGAATCTGGACATAACCACGTGTCCTTCTCCTGAACTCCGGTGCAGGAACGAATTCTTTGCCTTGGAAAACTTCATCTATACTCCCTACAGAGTCCACTCTTCCCTGCACAGCCACAGGGCAGAATCTGCTTCAAAGAATTAATGACGCAGCAGGTATTTTCTATAAGGGTTCTCCAACATTGGAATGGGCTGCCCAGGGAAGGGGTTGAGGCACCATCCCTGGAGGTGTTCAAAAGACAGGTTGACATGGTCCTCAAGAATATATTTTAGTGATTTTTTTATTTCTTATTTATTTCTTTGTCAGAGTTAGGTTGATGGTTGGACTAGATGATCTTTAAGGTCCCTTCCAACCTAGACGATTCTCTGATTTTATGATTCTATATTGATCCTCTTGCACACCCCTGCCACACAGCACAGTGTTTCTAAAGCACCGTGTTGGGAGGTCAGGAGAGGCACCCGTGCTCACCTGGCTGAGGTTGAGGGGCTGCACGCCGTTCGTCACCACGCGATGGGAGCGGTACCCGGTGGGTGTTATACAGCATCCCGACGACTGCCCGCTCACGGAGGCCACCGGCTTGGTCTTACTGCTGCTGCTCAGGATGCCTGAAAGATTTCAAAACCTTAGTCCATTCTTCCCCTTCACACACCATGCTTTGTGATAACCGGTTTCGGTAACTGAAGAACACAAAGGGACTACTTCTGTAACAGAGTCTTTTCTTCAATTATGATTTAAAATTTCATTGCACGAGAAATCATTAGGAATTTTTACAGATCTTTCTAAATGCAGCTAAACGTACACGAAAGGTAAATCTACCAAGGAAACTGAAAACAGACCAAGGCTTGCACTCTCAGAACAGCAGCCGTGAAACCTAGAGCTGCTGAAGACCCAACGTGTGGTCTGAAACCATGAGGACAATGCTGCTGGGGATAAGCCAGCACCTAAGCCTTGGCAAGATCTGCTGTGTGCAGTAACCTCCGAGAGCACACCCACCTGAAGCCTGGGTAGCTACAACGCAGTCATTGAGCTGTGTTTTCAGCGGTGGCACGATGATGGTGCGAGAGCTGGAGCTGTCAGGTGCCCCATTGCTGGGCAGCTCCAGGGCAGCACCGGTGCTCCTGAGGGAGGAGAGCGGGTCTGCAGCATAGGGGCTGCTCAGGGAGGAGTCGGAATCCGGGGAGTCATTAACAGTAACGTAGCTGATGACATTGGATCTCTGCTTCATACCCAAACTGTGGGGAAAAAACAAACAAATGGGAAACATTTTACCACAAGGTCATAGAATCATAGAATGGTTAGGGTTGGAAGGGATCTTAAAGATCATCTAGTTCCAACCTGCCTGCCCTGAGCAGGGACACCTCCCATCAGACCAGGTTGCCCCAAGCCCCATCCAGCCTGGCCTTGAACCCCTCCAGGGATGGGGCATCCATGACTTCTCTAGACAACCTGTTCCAGTGTCTCACCACCCTCACTGTAAAGAATTTCTTTCTAGTATCTAATCTAAATCTCCCCTCTTCCAGTTTAAAACCATTACCCCTTGTCCTATCACTACACTTCCTGACAAAGAGTCCCTCCCCGGCTCTCCTGTAGCCCCTTCAGATATTGAAAGGCCGCTATAAGGTCTCCCCAGACCCTTCTCCTCTCCAGGCTGAACAAGATCTCCCTCTGGGATGTCACACCCTCCCTCCTTGTCAGATGAAATTCTGATTAACTAGAGACACAAACAGCACAGTGGACAAGATGCAGAATTTTCTGTTTTATGCAGTACTCCTTAGCCCAGCCAGGGCTTTGCATGAAGTGTTCTCCACTCCCCTTGATGCTCGGGCTGACCTCCAGACAGACCAGTACCACCTGCCTAAACGTGCTGCCTACCTGGCAGGTTTGTATTTGCTGTCCTCTTCCTCATCGGTGTCGCTGCGGATGGTGATGACACTGACGGGGGGGCTGGGAGTGTCTGGGATCACGATGGGCTGGTGCTGCTCCTGCACCGGGACGAGCACGTTGGAGGAGGAGGAGGTGGAGCGCAGGGGACTGCTCCCGATGAGAGAGTAAACTTGGGAGGGCACAGTCTCTAGCGTTGAGCTGGGCCTGAGGGAAAACCAAAGCAGTGTTTGGCTATGTGTCAGCAGGCTGGGACAAACCAGCACTGAGAACAGCCAGAAGAAACATTTTGAAATGCACAATGAGAAGCTCAGTGCAGACACTCATACAGGAGAGTGCCACAGAACACATCCAGAAGGGAACAGTGGCCTCAGCGATGCTCTGAACAGGATGGATTCATCTAGACACTGCCAGAGACCTGCTACCCCTTGTTGGACAGATGTCAATTCTGTCACTTGTATCTGCCACTATGGCACCAACACACCTCGAATGTGTGAAACCTCCCTTTGACCATTAAAGCACGTGATCAACCATGTTCCTTGCACTCTCACTGAAATTAGACTTTTTCAGTGACTACACTACAGAGACTTTTTCCAAGGCATCTTTAACAGCGACCGTAGCACGTTAAGAAGTTGTGCAGACAACGCCTCTGTGATCAGATCAGTTTTTCACACCACAAAGGCACCCCCTGTCTCTGGGGCTGGGAAGGGAAGAGAAGCCTTACTTGGCTGCGCTTGGTGCTGGCTGCTTGTTCTTCTTGGCGGGAGCGTTGCTGCTCTGCTGCTGCCTGACAACGTGGGCGACCCCGACGTTGAGGGGCTGCGCTGTGGCCAACGTCACGTGGTTGGTCAGCAGCGAGGGCTGCTGCATCAGAGTGCTGTACTGATTTCCATGGGAATGGGCGTTCCTGGGGCAGGAAAAAAGAAAAAAGAGACCCAAATCCCATCACTACACTGCAGGAACAGCAAGCAGCACCGAGCCCCGGTGTGATTTTAAGGGGAAAGGGGAAATTCTCTGTGCTGCCAGGGGAGCTGTGACAATGTGGAGTTGGACCCCGTGCAGTCCTTACCTCCAGTCCAGCTGCTGGCTGCCACCGATGGTCTCGGGGATCACTGCCGCCGGCTGGACCGAGTTGTGCAAAGCAACCCCCGGGAGCTGCTGCCAGGTGGAAGGAAGCAAGATCTGCTGGGTGCCCCCGGGCCAGGCCTGCTGCAAAACAGCAAACACACACACAGGGGTTCAACTCACTTCAGCTCCCGCCCGTGGGGAGAGACTCGTTCCAAGCAATAAACGCGCTAGTGCGGATTGTTAGCTTGCAGAGATAATGGCACGGCACTGCGCCTCCTCAAAAAGCTCTCAGTTCAGGGAGAGAACCAGAGAAACAACTTCCCCTAACACTTTTGTGTCACAAATGTCCCCTGGGGAAAAGAGGGTTAATATCTCACCGCGGACCGTAGGGCCAGCTGCAGCACTGGGACCTTCTGCGTGTGAGTTCACGCACACTGCTCTGCTGAAGGATCCCAAAATGTGAAGCCAATTTGGTCCTTTCTGATTTTCAGGCTCACAGGGGGAGAGCTGAGATGGTGTTATTATTGGGGATCAATTTGGTCCTTTCTGATTTTTGGCCTTACAGGGCTCACAGTGGGAGAGCTGAGATGGTGTTATTATTGGGGAAATTCACCCCCATCTCAACAAACGTATTTAAGGACAGCCACACTGAGAGAAACATTTAGTTACAAGGGAGATACGTGAAGATATTTTCAATTAATCAATATTATTAATGTTTCTATCCAAATTGACAAAATGCATTTTTGTTCTGGAAAAAACCAACAAAACCACAAAATAAATTTGGCAGTACGATACTTCTGTGACTTTGAAAATGTAGGTCTCTCTCTCTTGCAGTTTGAACTGCAAAGCCATAAACACCTGCTGTTTTAAATAAAGTATTTCTGCAAGTAACAGATCCACTTCTTACAAATACCGGTTCCAAACAAGAAGCCTTCAAAGCAGAGAACTGCTAAAACCTCTGCCAACATAAGCGGAATAGTAATAATATTTAAAAAAAAAAAAAAAGAGAAATATGTTAAAAGTCACACCATGCGTCTTTCCAAAAGCCAACACCTGCACAAGACAAAGCAGAGAGTTTAATACAGCAAGATATAAATTCCCAATGAGAGGCAGAAATCGGGCCTTCCAAGCGACGAACTGTTTTGACAGAGGAAGGACAAAAATATGCAAAGCTCAGCAAATGGCTAATGCAAACTCAGGGGAAGCAGCAGGGGAGAAGTGTCGGAAGCACTAAAGGTGAGCAAATTCACGCCAAAGGCTCCCAGAATCCAAACAGAAATAAGTCAGTCCCCCAGAGAAATCCCCAATCCAGCTCAGAGTCGGGGGCAGCGGCTCTGATCCCCGCTGCGGTACGGGGGGGCTGACCCCAAGCCCACCGCGCACACACACAAATTTGCCTGTTGAATCAAAAGCCCAAATGTACTTTTGAAACCACCACTAACCGCTCGCTTGCCTCCCGAGCTCTGCTACAGTCACCCCCTGCTGTTTTCAGAGCCTCCACGGCAGCTTTTTGGCAACCAACCCTCCAGAGGAGGGAAGGAGACCCGTTCCTGGGTCGGTTTAGCCCAAAACCATGACCTGGGAGACCCCCCCTCTCCTGCCTCCCCGTCCTCAGGAACCGGGAGAGTTAATTGGGTGGGAGGAGCTCAAAGGATCAAAGGGTCTGAATTTCAGTACAGGTATGACTTGAGCAAATTCCACTTCAGCAGAGGTCTCCCTCTTGGAAAAAAACGACACTCAAACTACCACTTTAAAGCCACAAGAAACAACATGGTTCACATAATGGAATGTGCTTTGAAAGACACGTGAGGAAACCAGCACTTAAGTGCACTGCGATGTTGTCATACGCTTCACTGATCTGATTCTGGAGTTTTACAATGACTTCTTTGTGGCACTTGCAAAGTTGCTCTGAGGCAGGTGCCAAGTGAGTAGAGAAGAGGACAATTTTGAAAACATACGCTTCTTAAAGGTGCGTTTAATCCTTTTCCCCATCCTTTTTAAAAATTGATCCAAATTGCCTAAAAGCTAGCTATTGCCATTTTGGATACTAGAGCTCACCTTTAATTTCAACCAAGAAATACCTACGAACTGAAAGTATCTGTGAAGAGGGGTATCTTTATCTGGATGAAGCGAGCTACCTGCGATTGGCTAAAAATAACAAAAGGCCAGAAAATCATTGTCAACGTTCAACAGAGGTTAAGAGAAATCGACTGCTAAAGCAATACGTTAAATGATTTGCTATCATTAGAGATTTTAGCCTGTGATTAATGACCTGAAACATTTCTACATGCAAAGCAGCTTTACACGTGTTGAAAACAAAATACGGAGCTAACTTGCCAAGTAGTTCAAATTCTGGCCATCCAGGTACCTGTAGCAGAGTCAAGCTAAAGACTGATTTCTTTGTATTCAGCAACCAAAAGGCAAAGGTAAGGATAGTAAGCGAAGAACAAGAACAATTACAACTCTTCTATAGTATAGCTTAGAAGAGCTTTATAAAAAGTAATAGTCAATGGATGTGGATTCTTTACAGAGCCACACTAAACGTCAGAGTCAGACAGTGCTTCAGCAATGTTGGGGAGGAAAACAACGAGACATTAAGATGTAGCAAGAACACAGCCACAAGATGGCACATGCTTCCATGCCCTCTGCAAGTCTAAGTTAAAACAAAAAACTCAGTTAGTGAACACAATCAAGGGAGCAATTACCAGTACTGCAGCCGTCTGTTCTACTAGCGCTGGCCGGCCGGCTGCGCAGTTCAGAGTAAAGGGCACCGCATACTGCGGCGTGATGGTGGCTACTTGAGGATGAAGAGTTGCTACCATTAGTGGTGTACAGCTTCCCTGAAACGTAGATCAGGCAGTGAGTGAAACACAGGTACTGAGGCAGGACAAGTGGGTTCAGCAATAGGGCCCAGAGGAGGTTTCACCTCGCTGGCACCCAACGAGCTTGAGCAGACTCCAGAACTGTAACGGACATGGCGAGACCAAGACCCAGCCCCTGCGGGCACCCTCCTCCTCCGAGCGCTTCCCTGAGGGGAACACGGGGGACAGGGGATGGGGGAACAGGAGCTCTCCGGTGACACGGTTAAAAAATGAGATAGTGTTCAGCTTCTGAAACTTCAGTGGGTCCCAGGGAGCCTGTTACACACACCCTGCCCTACGCCCAGCCGTACCCCCGCGGGACGCGGCTGCCGGAGCCCCATGTTCCCACACAGAACTCCAGGAAAAGGTAAACTAAGGGATTTCATAGAAGGCACGGTGGGTCTTTTGTGTCGTGAAAGAGCAAAGGTTATCTGTGGTGAAACTAACAAGTCCGTCAAATGTCTAATTAAAACCAGATTTAGTGTACAATTTGCACCCTCAGGAAGAGCGGGGTTCAGGTGGGACTCCCTCAAGTGCATTCTGCGTGTGGATACCGTTACCCCTGTAATTATGCTAAACCAGAGATAGCAGAATGCCACCAAAATTATTTGGACTGAACAATCTATGAATTACTCCTCTACAAGTAGGTCAGGTACAATACACTGGCTGGAGAGTAAAACTAATAAAGTCTGTGTTAATGTCAGCAGAAACTAAAACTATGCAAATAAATAAAAGTGCACTTCGTTATAAAGGCAATTACAACTTGTCAGTGAACAAAACCTGTGAATCACTGGGCACTCACTATATACTAAAGCATTATTTTTTGGAAATAAAAATTGTTTCAATTTACAACACATTACTAATGTTTAAACTATTGTTTTTTAGAATTATTTGTGAATATTGCTATTCTGTATTGTTTAAACTGCAAACAACAGAAATAGACATGTCATCGCCACACATCGATTCACACTAACAATGTAACTAGCTGAGAAGGATTCAGAAATAATTTTGTTGATTTAAAGATGGAATTCTAACATGACTAATCTGCGTTGCCACTTCTGTTTACTGGGATCTCGCTTCTCACAGAAACGGTTTCTTCTAAAATTTGCTGCCACATTTTTAAAGCGTAGGCACAAGCACACAGCTCTATCCGTAGGGCAGTGCACACCCGGGAAAAAATAGTCTGCTTTTAGCAGCTGACAACTACATATTTATTCCCATTATTCAATCAAACTCCTAAATCAGGGAGGCTCATGACAAAATAGTTTCAATATTCCGGAAAAACAAAATTAAACAAGAAAACACTGTGGTAGAATTATCTGCATTTAACCTTTCAGTGTTCTGAGAACCCCCTGCGCTCACCCCGCGTGGGGTAGGAATCGCAGTTAACCCTGGGGGGAGGGGTTGGGTATGGGTTTATTTGGTTTTTTTACCTGCGTGAGGACTCCAGACTGGATCTGCAGCGGCTGCGCTGCCGGTGCCTGCGGTACGATGGGGACAGCGTTCTCCATCCTCACTGGGAACCCAGAATGCTTCGTGGTGGCCTGAAGCCCGGCTACGGAGGACAAGAACACATCACCACTGAGCTGCTGCTTTATTACTGTTATTCTTTTCTTTTAGTTTCTTTCCAAAATGAATCTCCTGCCAGGTAAGGGCAGAACATAGAGGCAGATGCAGAGAAAGAAAAGCTGTTCCCTTTGACAAAAAAACATATTAATAAAACACCAGCCAAAGTAAATACTCCCACAGCCCCAGTGCGCTGAAGGGCAGTGATGGACAACTGGTCCCTAAAAGCTTGGCTCTGCTGAAATCTTATTTGTGAATATTGCTATTCTGTATTGTTTAAACTGCAAACAACAGAAATAGACATGTCATCGCCACACATCGATTCACACTAACAATGTAACTAGCTGAGAAGGATTCAGAAATAATTTTGTTGATTTAAAGATGGAATTCTAACATGACTAATCTGCGTTGCCACTTCTGTTTACTGGGATCTCGCTTCTCACAGAAACGGTTTCTTCTAAAATTTGCTGCCACATTTTTAAAGCGTAGGCACAAGCACACAGCTCTATCCGTAGGGCAGTGCACACCCGGGAAAAAATAGTCTGCTTTTAGCAGCTGACAACTACATATTTATTCCCATTATTCAATCAAACTCCTAAACCAGGGAGGCTCATGACAAAATAGTTTAAATATTCCGGAAAAACAAAATTAAACAAGAAAACACTGTGGTAGAATTATCTGCATTTAACCTTTCAGTGTTCTGAGAACCCTCTGCGCTCACCCCGTGTGGGGTAGGAATTGCAGTTAACTCTGGGGGAGGGGTTGGGTATGGGTTTATTTGGTCCTGCGCTCACCCCGCGTGGGGTAGGAATCGCAGTTAACCCTGGGGGGAGGGGTTGGGTATGGGTTTATTTGGTTTTTTTACCTGCGTGAGGACTCCAGACTGGATCTGCAGCGGCTGCGCTGCCGGTGCCTGCGGTACGATGGGGACAGCGTTCTCCATCCTCACTGGGAACCCAGAATGCTTCGTGGTGGCCTGAAGCCCGGCTACGGAGGACAAGAACACATCACCACTGAGCTGCTGCTTTATTACTGTTATTCTTTTCTTTTAGTTTCTTTCCAAAATGAATCTCCTGCCAGGTAAGGGCAGAACATAGAGGCAGATGCAGAGAAAGAAAAGCTGTTCCCTTTGACAAAAAAACATATTAATAAAACACCAGCCAAAGTAAATACTCCCACAGCCCCAGTGCGCTGAAGGGCAGTGATGGACAACTGGTCCCTAAAAGCTTGGCTCTGCTGAAATCTAGTCTTTTTTTCAGAAATATGGGTAACACAGACATCTGGCTCTGCTGAACTCCAGAGTCTTTTTTTTCAGAAATATGGGTAACACAGACATTGAATTCTCTGTCGCTTCACAGATATTGAATTCTATGTCACTTGAGACCAGGTTCAAAGCTCAAACCTTATGCTATCAGTTCCCATTTCATATATAATGCTCTGTGCTAACACAATCCAGATATAAGCATAAATAGAGAACTTCCAGGACTCACAGAGCTGGGCTCGTGCTAACCTCACGTATTTGCCATCTGTGACAATTTGTTGCCAGCTGCCTCAGTGCTTGTGAAGCCCAGACACAGAGACCAGACATTCCCTCATCCAAAACACTGCTCTACACGTTCTTATTTTGAGATAGGCCTGGCTCCTCCACTCGCTGCTTTCCGAGGAATGCTGCTGGGTTCAGTTTGGGGGGAAAAACTGGTTGAACAACCAGAAGACGACTGCAACCTGGGCAGGGAAGACACTGTCACCTGCTCAAACCTGACCTGGAAGGGAACCAAACTGTCTACACACGTCTGACCTGGTTCCACACTCCCATCTGACACAAGAAGAGCAGCGGGGATACGCACAGAGGGGTCTTTTGTACTTTTTCAGTTTAGTGCAATTTACAGCTTCTCGCTTCTACCTGACTGAAACCACAGCACCACCCAGAGGGTTTTTTTCTGCTTACTTTGAAAAGCAGGGGGACAAACAATGAAGGTTTGCTGGAAGGGGTCGGTCTGGGTGCAGATCTGGGTGGTTCCGGGCTGCAGGGAGACACTCTGCTGTGCCACCCCTGCCACGGGCGCCGCCGAGGACGGGTACAGAGCAGACTGGTAGTTCAGCAGTGAGACCTCCGAGTTGGCCAGGGAAAGAGTAGCAGCAGCAGCAGTGGAGTTGGAAGCCAAAACACTGGCCTAGAGAAAAAAAAAAACATAAAATCCAATTTATCACTCGTACTTGTTATAAAACAAACAAGAACCACCAGTACCATACTGCGAAGGAAGCACCAGGAGAAGGTTTCAGGCAAAAGGCACAAGACAACGTAGGAGAAAAAAGATGAATTGCACCAACTTTACTCATGTTGCTGAACTGACAGGTAATAAAGAGACTGCCTTGGCCTGAGCTTTGGAAAATTAAATTTCAAGACGAGACTGAAAATTCCAGAGAGCAATTTAAATACAGTATTTTGCAGAACAGGATTTGACCTGAAGGCACAAAATTAGACTATTCCAATTCCTTTGATTAGCATAAAACAGCTAAAAGATGCTATACCTGATTGTGTACTGTATTGAGCTGGTTGTTAAAGCTCATTGTCAGATTTGTGCTTGTATTAGGAGCAACGTGAGTGGTGAATGGGCTCTTGATCTGATTCACTGTATCGTACATATTAACTCTTCGCTTGCAGATCTCCATGTTCTGAAAGCAAGATTTCACGCTGAAACAGAACGACAGAAGAAAAATCAGATTTGTAAAACCAGTACAGAGACATGACAAATTCCCAACTTTATGCACATGTCTTTAGGTTTAGGCGCCTTCTTTTTTTCTTAAATCAACATAGAATGTTTTAAAACATGAAAAGGAAGCTTATGAACATTCCATCCCTTACACACACCATTGCTGTCTTCAGATCAGCCAGAAACTGCAGAAAAGTGCTATCCTGTGTTTCCAATAAACTCCTGAAACAGGGGGAGGGGTTGGGTATGGGTTTATTTGGTTTTTTTACCTGCGTGAGGACTCCAGACTGGATCTGCAGCGGCTGCGCTGCCGGTGCCTGCGGTACGATGGGGACAGCGTTCTCCATCCTCACTGGGAACCCAGAATGCTTCGTGGTGGCCTGAAGCCCGGCTACGGAGGACAAGAACACATCACCACTGAGCTGCTGCTTTATTACTGTTATTCTTTTCTTTTAGTTTCTTTCCAAAATGAATCTCCTGCCAGGTAAGGGCAGAACATAGAGGCAGATGCAGAGAAAGAAAAGCTGTTCCCTTTGACAAAAAAACATATTAATAAAACACCAGCCAAAGTAAATACTCCCACAGCCCCAGTGCGCTGAAGGGCAGTGATGGACAACTGGTCCCTAAAAGCTTGGCTCTGCTGAAATCTAGTCTTTTTTTCAGAAATATGGGTAACACAGACATTGAATTCTCTGTCGCTTCACAGATATTGAATTCTATGTCACTTGAGACCAGGTTCAAAGCTCAAACCTTATGCTATCAGTTCCCATTTCATATATAATATGTTAGCTCCGTGCTAACACAATCCAGATATAAGCATAAATAGAGAACTTCCAGGATTCACAGAGCTGGGCTCGTGCTAACCTCACGTATTTGCCATCTGTGACAATTTGTTGCCAGCTGCCTCAGTGCTTGTGAAGCCCAGACACAGAGACCAGACATTCCCTCATCCAAAACACTGCTCTACACGTTCTTATTTTGAGATAGGCCTGGCTCCTCCACTCGCTGCTTTCCGAGGAATGCTGCTGGGTTCAGTTTGGGGGGAAAAACTGGTTGAACAACCAGAAGACGACTGCAACCTGGGCAGGGAAGACACTGTCACCTGCTCAAACCTGACCTGGAAGGGAACCAAACTGTCTACACACGTCTGACCTGGTTCCACACTCCCATCTGACACAAGAAGAGCAGCGGGGATACGCACAGAGGGGTCTTTTGTACTTTTTCAGTTTAGTGCAATTTACAGCTTCTCGCTTCTACCTGACTGAAACCACAGCACCACCCAGAGGGTTTTTTTCTGCTTACTTTGAAAAGCAGGGGGACAAACAATGAAGGTTTGCTGGAAGGGGTCGGTCTGGGTGCAGATCTGGGTGGTTCCGGGCTGCAGGGAGACACTCTGCTGTGCCACCCCTGCCACGGGCGCCGCCGAGGACGGGTACAGAGCAGACTGGTAGTTCAGCAGTGAGACCTCCGAGTTGGCCAGGGAAAGAGTAGCAGCAGCAGCAGTGGAGTTGGAAGCCAAAACACTGGCCTAGAGAAAAAAAAAAACATAAAATCCAATTTATCACTCGTACTTGTTATAAAACAAACAAGAACCACCAGTACCATACTGCGAAGGAAGCACCAGGAGAAGGTTTCAGGCAAAAGGCACAAGACAACGTAGGAGAAAAAAGATGAATTGCACCAACTTTACTCATGTTGCTGAACTGACAGGTAATAAAGAGACTGCCTTGGCCTGAGCTTTGGAAAATTAAATTTCAAGACGAGACTGAAAATTCCAGAGAGCAATTTAAATACAGTATTTTGCAGAACAGGATTTGACCTGAAGGCACAAAATTAGACTATTCCAATTCCTTTGATTAGCATAAAACAGCTAAAAGATGCTATACCTGATTGTGTACTGTATTGAGCTGGTTGTTAAAGCTCATTGTCAGATTTGTGCTTGTATTAGGAGCAACGTGAGTGGTGAATGGGCTCTTGATCTGATTCACTGTATCGTACATATTAACTCTTCGCTTGCAGATCTCCATGTTCTGAAAGCAAGATTTCACGCTGAAACAGAACGACAGAAGAAAAATCAGATTTGTAAAACCAGTACAGAGACATGACAAATTCCCAACTTTATGCACATGTCTTTAGGTTTAGGCGCCTTCTTTTTTTCTTAAATCAACATAGAATGTTTTAAAACATGAAAAGGAAGCTTATGAACATTCCATCCCTTACACACACCATTGCTGTCTTCAGATCAGCCAGAAACTGCAGAAAAGTGCTATCCTGTGTTTCCAATAAACTCCTGAAACAAAACAAGAAATCTAAGGAATCTTACTGATTACTGTGTGGGAAATCCAGTAGATGTGTCATTGTAACAAATGGATGGTTCAAAGTCTTCAGTGGAGTAATTCTCTTATCTGCATCAATTGTCAACATTTTCTTCAACAAATCAATATATTCCCTTCGGTCAGCCTTCTCTGCCAACATGTCAGTCCCTTCTAAGTCCGTAGACATATTCACCTTGAAAATAAAATGAGAGTAGTTCACACAAACATCACATTAATTCCTACCAAACATTCAGTAATTTCACATCACACAGAAATATTTATTAAGGGCTATTTATTAAGGACTGCTCCAGCACAGGAGCTTCATTTTTAGGGATCCCAGTAACGTATGCAATTAATAAGATAGTTATCAATGTATTTAATTAAGAAGATAGTTATCTGCATGTTACAAGATCTCCACTCACCTGCGCCATATCATCCAAACAGTTGAATATGTATTTCCGAGCTTCTTTTGATTTTATTCCTGTCTCCAACTCATGTTCTTCTGGGGTCTACAAAAGAAAGCATTTGTTAATAAATGGAGACATCACACACCAATAAAAAAAAAGCAGCAAGAAAGAGCCGAGCCAGGTGATCTTCTGCCTGCTTGAAGACAAACCACATGCCAATAGGCCAAACCAAACCAGCCATAGGCTCTCATTTCCTCTATGGAAAGGTCATTCATTGCAAAGCTCAATTAACAACAGGATGACTTCATTTCAAGGCTTTGTTAGGTAGTGCATTAGCCAGAAGAACTGAAGGTTTCTGATTTAGGAAGAGAACAGGCTATAAATATTTTAAATCCCTCCTTCACAAAGAAGAAGAAAGGCAAAATTCCTTTCATTTTGCTGCTCAGCTTTCAAGGCAAATCAAGGGTACATCTGATTCTTTCCTGTCCTCTACCAATACATGTACAGATTTCTGTTAAACTAACAAAGACCATCATGAAATACCCCCCATTTTACTCATCGTATTGCCAGGAGATGACAACAAGATGACATACTTCCCCAAGACTGAGCAGGCCATAATAAGTAACCATTATCTCAATGACTTTAACACCCACTCTGTGCCGGCACTATCATGCACAGCTGCTATTGTCAGATGAGCACCAGGAGGGCTCTACAGTTTCTGAAATAAAATACACAAATCAGCTATATTTGAATGACATTTCAAATCCAGTCTTTCACCCAGAACGTTTTGGCAGCACACCAAAACTAGGTGTGAATTTATATCAAGTCGTCCACGAACAAACAGAATTGGGAATTACGACAACAAACGCACCTTTAGCCTCCACAGTGGATATCCCAAATTTGGATCCCTGTTAAAAAACCTGCTTGTTTTCGTTCCCGCACTGAGAAGATACTCCGCTGGAAGGCCTTGAGTTTGTGAAATATAGCGAATCTAGGAAAGAGAATGAACAGAATGAGGACTCCCAATATAAAGAACTCATAGCTAATGGAGTAATTATCAGCCAGGTTTGCTCACAGGGAGTAGGAAATAACCTGTAAATAAAGAATGCCCAGATAACTGAAACTGCAAAATTAAAGGGACTCTCACAAGTATTTATAAGGAGTTTTTCAACTGTATTATCTGCAGAAATTTTAGGTTTTATTTCCATAAAATAAGACAGACGTATTTCATTTTTGCCCAAGCATATGGGAGCAAACGGTCAGCTTTTGAGTCGTGGATAAAGTCACACCAATTGTCTTTAATATCAGCAATGTAAGAATTACACATTTTGAGAGAAAAATACCACAGAAGTCATCACGTGTGTACATATAATGAAAGCCATAAGCAGCCAAGCAACATTGCTGTGACTGGCTACACGCACTCGGGGCACATGGTTTGAGAATAAAGTCATGGCAAAGCTCTCGCTGACCGAGAAAGCGAAACCAAATCTCCAGTAATATCAGACTCTCACGTCCCCAACAACTGAATATACTTTACATGTAACAAAAAAATGGCTCAGAATTTTGGAAAATGCACCTGAACACCCGTATCAATAAGACACTAACATAAGAGCTAACAAATACAAAAGTATGCTCAAATGGAAAGAAAATAGCAAGTTATAAAAAAGCCCAATAATAAGCTTTTTAAAACATTCCAAACATTGCCCAATTGCTAATGCTATTTGCTCTCAAGAAGTACGTGAGAAACGCGGCATCGCCTTTCTCATGACTCTCCCCTTAAAGGAATCTCTTTAAAAGTTTAAGAAAAAACACCCTGATAAGTCTGATTCCTAAAACGAGGACTGGAAGCACAGTGTTAAGGTAACTATTATCAATTATAGGTCTGTTGGCATGTCTCCTTTCTTATTTGCAAAACTCCTGCTGTTCCACTGTGCCGAAACAGCTGAGCCCTGCAGGGCCCTCCCTGTGCCCTGGACACCCCCATTCACTCATTTACACCCCTGGGGATCCAAAGAGTCTGCAGCTGAATATTTCTGTATCTACAGTTCAGCTGAGAGTTCTGCTCCTTGTATGAGAGGTAACTCTTGCTTTACAATCAAAGGGTGCTTAAAAAATAACTGTAAATCCCATCCCAAAGCACAAACTCAATCCTGGAGAAACCCTCTCACAAGTTCTCCCCGAGTCTTTACTTGCTGCTGCAGAATCTTAGAAAACACAACAGCAAGTCACCCCTAGTTTTCAAGGGCAATTCAGATATCACAATCAACCACATGAAGTCACACCTCACAAAGGGCTGCAAAATCCTGTCGATTAAGCAATGGAAAAAGCAGCTCCTCCTCACCCACCTACACGACGAGATAAGGTTCTCAGAATTACACAAAACCCAGGGTGCGAGGAAACCACCATGCTCTGCCTCAGTTATTTTCTAACTCATTCCACTCAGTGAGGTACCACTGTGTTTCCTTTGGAAATTTACAGTGCTGGGAAGACACAACACAAGTCAGTTTTCAAGCTTAGTAAGTTTTCATGTACTTCATCACATAAGGAAAACTATACCAAGCACGGTAACAAGATACCATCATAAAAGCCACAGTGGAAAAGCTACCCTCAAAAAGCCACTCCTACAGACTTTTTGTCCTTTTATAGGCACTGATTAGCCCAGGTAATAATGCTAAGTATCCACGGAAAGAACTAATTAGTTCAAGATGCCTTTTCAGGCTCTTGCCCTTGTATTTCAGAGACAGCTCGGGGCTCACACTTTGCATGAGAAATGAGGGCTCCTGTAGGTATTAACAGGCCAGGAATGACAGGCTCGCTCTGTCTCCACAGGGAACACTGCCCTCATGGTGAAATTACAGAGGGCGTTTCACGCCAGGACACACACCTCACTTCTGTTTTGACAGGAAGGTATTTCAACAGCTTTTGGGCTTGGAAGCCAGGAGGTTAACCGTAAATTGACGCTACGTATTGGATAACTCCACTCAACTCAAGCTAAAACACACAGAACTCCCTGCTCTCCTGTACAGCAGAGAGAGGAACATCACAGAAAATGACCTCAGGATGTCAGACAACAGCAATTTGTACTAGGTGCAGTCTGAGGTAGGATATACTGGGTTCAGGGGGTCTGGACACGGATGGTTGTGGTTTCATTTGAACACCCCGTGCCCACCACGCTCTCACCTGATCATACTCCGATGCTCCCGGGTACAGGGGCCAGCCCAGAAACAGCTCCGCGATCACACAGCCCAGGGACCACATGTCGATGGCCTCACAGAATGGTAACCCCAGGATGATTTCAGGAGCTCTGTTGGAGGGAGGAGAAAAAAAAAAAAAAAGGAAAAAAAAGGAAAAAAAAGGAAAAAAAAGGAAAAAAAAGGAAAAAAAAGGAAAAAAAAGGAAAAAAAAGGAAAAAAAAGGAAAAAAAAGGTAAAAAAAGGTAAAATCTTCAGCTCTGAAACTATAAATTGCTCTCCCCTTCCTTTTCTCCCCCAAGCACAAGTAAATTTGTATGAAATGAGCAATTCACTGCACTCAAGTGGCCTAAGAGACCCCAATATTTTCATTGCTGAGTGGCACAGCTGGATTTGTCCTATAGCCCTGGTGCCCTCCAACTCCTAGGCACCTTTTATGCAACTGTGATTGAAGTTACTCCTTCAATAACCCATTTAATTACACCTGTATATATGGTGTGAGCCGTCCTGTGAGACTCAGAAGGTCTCAGGATCCCAGGTACCAGCTGCAGAAGAGGCTGCCTCTTTTCATGGGGAAAAAGAACAACATCTGCAGAGCCAGAGAAGGCAGCTCTCCGAGAGCGCTCGGTTTCTACCAGCGGGGTTTCATACAGGGTTTGTTTGGGGAGTTTCGAGTTTAATGTGGAAGGAGAGAAGGGAGTTGGAGATTGTGACTGCTCTGCCAGGTGGTGTTACAGGTTTTGTGCACTGAACCACACCTAATGCAAAATTTACCTGCCTGGCCTAGCCTTTACGAGAGGGTGATGAAAAAAGCTCAAACTCCAAGCAGGGTTTGCTGCTGCAACAGGTTGGAATTTCAGGGAGATTTCTGTCTGGAACTGACTCATAACACAAAAGGATATTTTAGCAGCACTCTTCACCTACACACAGTTCTGAAACAAACCCATGCCCTTCTGTCAGGCTAAATTCTGGTCATACATTTGCATACAGCATAAACCCCAAGTGCTGCAAACCCCATGTGAGCTGCTGTGGGAATTTACTCTGGAAAGTACAGGAAACACGAAAACCTTGATTTTCTTCATGCATAACTAACACAAGCACAAAGGAAGACAGAAAAGTCCGAAACTCCAGGCTATCTATTTTCTGGTTGTGACTTGGGTAGCGTACCCCAGGGCTTGCGGACACTTCTTATGTCACAGTGTGGATATTTCTGTTGTAAAAAAAAGGGCTCTGAAACCAGTTCTGGTCTTTCTACAGCATTCTGAAAAACAGGGCTTGCATAACGTGCAGGTGCCAACAGATCTGACACCTTCCTCAACTGTCCAACCCCAATGTCCCTCCCAACTGTTTGTACGTGGCAAGAAGTGACTCTCCAATTAATTACCCTTTGTGTCGTGGTGACACAGATACAGCTCTTGTTTTAGGTGACTACCCAATTACCATCAGCCAGCTTCCAAAACAAGTGCACTCATCCCGGTTGCCCAGGCACAGTGCCCCGAAAGCACAAGATTGATCAAAAAAAGATAGCGCTGAACCAGCCGTTTGCTGCAGTGAGGTCACCCCTGCTCTCTCTCGTTCAGCCTTAAAGCAAGAGGTTCTTCTATCAGGTCTGAGCCCCCCAAAACCAGAGCCATGGCAGACCTTTAACATCACAGTCATAGATCATTTAAGCTAAGACATTCTGACACTCACTCTGCTTGACATCGATCTTTTTCTACCTCTTTCTTTGTCTGTCCCTGGCAGCAGTTGACTCTGGAATGGTTTTTGCATGTGAAAGTATAACATGATTATGCAAATATGATAAATATCCAATATCTCTGGAATGGTTTTGCTTGTGAAAGTATAAAATGATTATGCAAATATGATAAATATCCAATACTTGAATGCTGACCGTCCTGATAAACATTTATATTTCAAAGAACTATGCTAGGATAGATACAACTTGCTATAGGCTTCCAGGTGTAAACAAGAGGAATCCATTTCTGCACTACTTTGGTGCTCACAAATGGGTGAGTTTGATGCAGGGCATCCAGAACCCCATGTGCCATCAGTCCTCTAGTTGTCACCAACAAACCGTATTGATCCTCTCCATTACCCTGCTTATGCAGGAATTTCCAATTCAGTTCAGACCCAAAGCCACAGGGTACCTGCAGGGAACGCTGCAGGCCTAAGTTTCCTTGGCTTGGACTGGCAAACAAACTAAAACATAAGTGGCTTGTGAAATAAAGAGAGCAGGCTAATCCTCCACAAGCGCATTAAAAAAATGCCACCAATTCCTGTGGAAAGAGAGGTTAGTGCCAACAAAGGCTGGATGGGATAGTTTGTTAGTCTTTAACTGCACGCTGGAATAGACTTGGGTATTCTGAAACCTCAATACCAAAATGACAGCAAGTTGAACTCTATGCATTTTATTCCCTGAAACTAAATAAATGAACTTCTCACAAGCCACCTGTTTTCATTTTGATTGCAGGACAGAGCTGGTAAATCAGAATCTCTCCCATCTCCTTTTACACCACTATAATTAGCGGCCTTATGAGATGTGGGTTGACACAGGACAACAGGCAGAGGTCACTTTCACAGCTGGTCTGTCAGAGACTAAACTCATTTTAGGATCTTAAGCTCTTTGAAATAGAAATCAACAACATTCTCTCTTCGCATACACGCTTGCCAAACTCCGACTTCCAAAGCTGGCAAATTCACCCAGGTACTCTCAGAAGAGAGGATTCACAGCAGTAGCAGAAAAATCTGAGACTGACATTTAGCATTTTCAGCCACACCATGTTTACACACAGGCTGTCAGCCCTCCCCCCGTGAAGAATGATGGCAGGAGGAGCCCGTACAACGCAACGAGCGGCGCGGTGAACAAGACAGTCACTGCTCCCAGCGGAGCAGCAGAGGGGAAGGTCTGGCAGTGGGTACAGATGTGTCCCAGGACAGAAGGAGGTGATGGAGCCCAAGGCAGAGGCAAGGAGAGATGCTGCTGCCCCCCACCAGCTCCCCAACCTCCTCACATCCTGGACTGCTGGGTCCCTCAGCCCAGTACCTCCCGTTTGCTCCGTGCCTCCACGCTGGCCCCAGGAAGCACCAGGAGGTGGCCCAGACTGCTGGGTCACTCAGCCCAGTATCTTCTGTTTGCTCTGTGCCTCTGCGCTGGCCCCAGGAAGCACCAGGAGGTGGGATCAGAGCAAGACTCACACGATGACCGTACTTACGTGTAAGGACACATGGACAGTCCTCACTCCCACCAGCAGGGAGACCAGGCTTCCCAGTGACTTTTCATTTCCGCAAGCTGTCTGCTTCCTTCTATCCTTTATCCTCCCCAGGGAGAACAAAAGCATCCCTGCCCTTCCACACCTGATGTAACGAGCGTATACTCTGGTTTTCAGGTCAGGAATTACTGCAAATAGATCACAGGGCTGCCATAGAAACCAGTCACCACACAGAAGCACGACTGCCAGTTAGTCTGCTCCCAGTCCACGCCTGGCTTCAGAGCCAAAGAATTCTCCACGGGCACTGCTGCTCGTGCTTTAAGTCAACCATGTCACGCAGTAAAACCTCCCTCCCTGAGGGGGGTCACGCTGCAGAGGCACCAGCAGTGCCCAAGGAGAGGGGGGACCTGCCCCGGCCATAACACTCTGCCCTGACAAGAGCCCCCCCAGCTCTAAGTGCGTCCCCAGCAGCATCACCCAGACCACGCATTGGATTGGATTGTCCAACCACCAGAAGCACAACCAGAACCTGGAGCAAGCAGGGCTGTTGGACAAGATGATCTCCAGCAGCACTAAGAATAATTAATAAAGGAAGGCTTTTTCCTTCAGGGTGTATCTATCGGAAAATTCACCTTCCAGTACCCAGGTCTGGCTGGTTTGGACGCCTCTACAGGAGACAGGGGTTACACGAGCACCAGTAACAGGTATTAAACACAAAAAAGTGAACACAGAACAAGAAGTTGTTTTAACAGCTGACAGAGAACCATACTGTTCTGTCACACCATACCATACTGTTTTATTAAACACAGCACTGAAAAAAAAAATCCAACTTGGATCCCATTTGAGCACTCATTTAAGGCGACTATGGCTAAAGCAATCCAGTTCTCCCACAATAAACTGGTTTCTACACCATCTCCATAAGTTCCTAGATTATGGATTTTAGTAATCACCACCATTAAACTAATTACCTATCACTAAATATTATATTTTCACATCACAGCACGCTTGACTTCAGTCAAGCAGACAGTCTTAAATGCCACCTCATCTCAGGGTATTTGCCCTTCTGGCAGTGCCCGTCACCCCGCGCCGGGAGCAGAAGTGACAGGGAGCTCAGTGTCACACACAGAGATGGTGCAGACACCTTCCTCCCCAGCAGCCCCCCCGGAGATACTCATCCCCCCTTGCTGCTTCTGCCTCAGCCAGATCTGCTGTCTGCGATACGGGGAACTGGAGAGCACTGTGTGCCTCCCAAAGCTGCTTTGCTCACACGTGCTGCAAGTTCAGATAGAGCAGATCCCTGAGCAGTGGCCACCTCTTCCAAGGCAACAACAAAATGAGCAATGCTTTTCAAACAGCCAGCATTTTAACAGAGCTATGGTGCACAGACAACTGCATCACAAAAAAAATAACAATCAACAGTTTAGAATCTGAAAGATTGGTGGCAACAAGCTGAGTGAAGATCATGAGGAATAGATTAAGAAAAGGCTGTATCACATGAAAGAAATGCCACAGAAAGCTGGTCCTCGGCGTAGAGGGAGTAACAAAAACCAAAACAAAGGGGGTAAGGATACAGGAGTATGAAGAAGGAACAAAGCAAGCCTACAAGAAGCCAGGGCTTTAAACTGAAGCTCAGAGGACGGGAAAGACATCAAACAGGGCAGAGACACAGGGTGGGGTGGAGTGTCTCGAGTCCTCTGTCTCGTCCCAGCTGGAAGGACTAGATACTAGTTAAGTCCTGCGTCAAGCGAGCTCACATTCCACTGAAAGCAACCCTGACACACAGCACAGACTTCTTCATGTCCCTTTGATGCCAGAAGTTCTTTCTGCGTCCATTTATTGAAGTCTACAGCCACTTATATTGAAATATTAAGAGGACCAAGCTGGAGGAATAATTGAAAGAAAAAGCACAGCTTGCTGTAGCTACACAGTTTCTGAGTTTTTCCATTTTTGCCCATAGTTTATTTTTCATTCTGAGACAGCAGTAGGGTATGAGCCATTTCTACATTTTGCTAAGGGAAGCAGAGATCTTGCTCATCCCCATTTAAAAGAGCTGCTGGTCTCCTGAAAGCGTGCCTTCCCGAGGGGTGACACAGGGAGTCATGTGCTCATGAAGTGTGTTTAGACAAAGGTAGAACCAGAACAAACTGGATAAAAAGAAACTGGCATCCCTTTGACTTCTCTCCCTTCTAAGTGACCACGGTTAACGGACTGGTTTCAGATCATGGCAAATAATCCAAAACACACCATTTATTAGTAGCATACTGCCTGCCCAGTTTGCTGCTCCACACATCATCACAAACTAGCAACAGGGTAAAATCAACTCACTGCACCGATCTGGGGTAAAAGGAAGGTATTGGCCTGCACATTACATCACACTTGCAAAGCAGAAGTTCTGTTTATTTACACCCAAATTTCAGAGGAAATCTCCAGGAAACATGTAGAACAGTGCATAGGCTGATCGCTTCCTCCTCCTCCCCCCAACTGAGATGAGAGCTCAAAAGAGAGCAGAAGAGTGAAGTATCTGCAGCAGTAAACCCCTACACCCCACCAGGACCAGCCTCTCTTTGCTCCCACAGCGCACGGAAGTGGGGATTGTGTCAGCTCTTACCTGTAATAGCGCGACTGCAAGTAAGTGGAGCACACTGCTTTAGACACGTGGCTGGCGGAACCAAAGTCTATCACCTTCACTCTGTAGGGCTGGCGGGCAGGATCCACCAACATGATGTTTTCGGGCTTCAAATCGGCATGTATCAGACCCAAGCTCTTTAACTTCATCAAGGCAGTAGCCACTTGCTGCAGAATCGGCCGGATGTATTTCAGGGGCAACGGGCTGAACTTGTTTTGCTTTAAGAAATCGTATAAGTTCTGTTCTAGCATCTCGAATACAAGGCAAGTATGATTCTTGTGTTGAAAGCACTCGTAGGAGCGAACAAAGTTATATTCGTCAGCATTCTCACTGCTCAAGCGAGAGAGGATGCTCACCTCTATCTGGCCCTGCCTAGCGTAGGAAGGATGGTTCTTCAGGATTTTGATTGCTACAATCTCCTTCGTGCTACGTTTCCAGCATTTCGCTACCTGCCCAAACGTCCCTCGGCCCAGGAATTCCAAGACCTCATAGCTGTTTGTCATAGAGCACAGGATCTCATGCTGGACCAGCTGATAATCCCCCTCACCACTGGAACTGCTGCTTTTTGTGGTTACCGTGGTGGTTGTGGCCGCAGCACCCACCGCAGGTCTGTTTTGCAGCATGAGAGGTGGATGTTCCTCAATTATCTGCACACTACCGTTGCTGTCGACCTCTTCACTTTTCCTTTTTAATCCACATTTTTGGTACGGTTCCAGTAAAGAAACGTTGCTCCTATGTGTTAGGGCTTGGCTGTTCTGGAAGGAGGCTGTCGCGCTGCTGCCTGTGCTGTCGGCCGCTGTAACCACGATGTGCTCGACGGAAGGAGCAGGGAGAAGGAGGTTCTGATCGTAGGCAGGGATGCTGAAGTTGGCTACCTGATGAGAGGAGCTTGCTTGCCCTTGAGCTGCTGGGAGGTTTTTGCTGTGGGTATAATACTTGTCACTACTGCTCTGTCCTGAAACATCCCAGACAGAGGGCTCCACTTTCAGTTTCTTGGCACTGCAGAAGGCACTCGAGGATACTGACGGAGGGGAGAACACCTGCAGCTGTGAGGCCATACCTGAAAGAGCAGAGAACTCATTAGGACTGCTTAGCGGCAGCGGACTGCGGAGGAACAAGATCCTCTGTCTGCACAAGAAACACAACGACAAGTATTTTCCTAAGCACCATATGGTGCCTACCACCCAGGACGGCAACCTTTGGAACTGCTGATCCTAAGGGCGCCCACAGCGTGAGGCTCCCCGGTGGCAGGACCGCATGTCACCTCCCCGCCTGGAGCGTTAGAAGCAACGGCTCTTTAACCGGCTTTCGGAAGTCTAAAGAAATCTTTGCACAGGACGGGAAAACAGGACTAGGAACGGCAGAGAGACAGCAGGGCAGCGGGAAGACGCTGAGAAAACTACGCTCGCCTCCCTCCCCTTCACCGTTGAAACCGGTGCCGCGGGGGAACACAAACCGGACCGGTCGAACTTCCCCCGGAGGCCGCCCGGCTCAGCGCGCCCCGAACGCCAACGGCCCGGCGCCCGGCCCAGCCCGGCCTCGGGCGGACAGCAGCCGCCAGCCCGGCCTCGCCGCGCCCGCAGCGCCGCCTC
>NW_015090898.1:841888-850551 GCF_001431845.1 Calidris pugnax
CGCCAGACTGAGCCAGCCGAGCCCCGAGCCGGCCAGGCGGGCCGAGCGCCGAGCCCGCCCACGTGACCGCGCGCGCGTCGCCGCCGTGAGGCGGAAGGGGGCGGGCGGCGGCGGCGGAAGCGGCTGAAGGAGGGAGACAACGGCCCCTTCCCTGCCGGTACCCGGGAGGCGCTCCAGCAACCGGCGTTCCAGCAACCGGCGTCCCGCGGGCCGGTAACCAGCAAACGGGCGCGGGGCGGGGGCGCAGAGGCTGGGGGGGGAGCCCCGCATCTAGGTGCTTTATTGCAGCCTCTTCCGCAGCCAAAAGGCCACCCTTGGTTTCCTTCTTACTTTGAAATGTTGACAAACACGCTTACTAAAAATCTCAGAAACTTTCACAACTTCATATTTATTCTCACAGGAACAGCAGCACAACGAGTATGAACTCACACTTCTCACAGGGACAGCAGGACAACGAGTATGAACTCGCACCTTTTAACAAGGACTCAAAGCTGGTCGTTTGCGTCCAGATGAGCAGTGGAAAAAAAGATACAATAAAAAAAAATAATCAAAATATCTCAATCTCACAATCCACAGTTTAACTACAGTCAGCCCGTTACAGGCAGAGACCCCAAAGGAAATGATGTGAACTCATTGAGTTAGTTTTCTTGTTGATGAAGATTCCCCCGTTACACAACACTAGGACGAGCGGGTGCTGAGGAGGGGATGGCAGCTCCGCAGCCAGGAACGGGGCTGCAGCCTCGCAGTGTGGGCAGCAGGGCTGGAAACAGCCTTCCAGTACCTGAAGGGAGCCTACAGGAAGGCTGGGGAGAACCTGTTTAGAAAGGCCTGCAGTGACAGGACGAGGGGAAATTGTGGGAGAACAAGGGGTTAACAGGATTGTGGAAGAAGCAGAGACCAGGAGAAGAAGCAGGAACAATGGCAGAAGATGGCCCATAAGCATCTCCGGACCTGTAAACAGGACCTGTAAACAATGCCTGGCTCCCCTGACTGGTGGAGGGGAATTCCACCTGCCTGGCAGTTGGGGGTTGCAGGGGAGTGTTGGGAAAGAATAGACACTGATACTATATAAGCTGCCTGTTAGTTATAATAAAGGATTCTGGTTGTATCACCGACCGGGGTCCGTGCCTCCATATGCTACAAATGGCGCCCAACGTGGGGCATTAATCAGGGGACGGAAAAGCCGTCCGGAGCAGTAGCGTAGCCCGATGGAACCAGGGATTGCCTCCAGGATTTCTTCACCGCCGGCTCATCGCCTTCTGCAGGACAGAGGTGAGCGATCGGGAACAATGGGGAACACTCTGCTGAGAGAGGAGCAGGGCAGCACACTGCCCACAGAGCAGCAAAGGGATCTAGAAGTATTACAGTGTATTTTAAAAGCTCAAAACCGATCTGTACCTACCCTGTCCTTAATAACTTTCTTAGACTGGGTACGAAAAAATGTTCCAGGCTATCCTGAGACCGGCACCCTTGACAAAGAGGTGTGGGAGCAAATTGGTGAAAAGCTTTGGGACGCGGCAGCAGGGATAGATCAAGCTGCAGCTCAACACTTAGTAGTGTGGCGGGTGGTATCTGCAGCCCTAGCAGAGCTCCACAAAGAGACAGAAAAGACCTCTGAGGAGAGCCTAACGAGTCCTTCTGCCCCGCCACCGCCACCGCAGACAACACCTGCGGTGCAGAGGAGAGTCTCTCAGGAGAGTCCTTCGATCCTGGGCGGACAGACCCAGACCCAGACCCTAATCTACCTCCTTTTGATAATGAAAAGGCAGAGGCAGTGGGGAATAACCTAACCCTTTTGAATGGTTGTCACGGTGTGTGGGACAAATGTCAAAAAGAACAGACACAGAAAACGCAACACGCTTATGGGCTGCAGATCACATACAATGCAGATGGTCAAACAAGGAACCTTTTTGTCTATCATGAAAGTGGACAGGAGCTCGTTGACTGGTTCAATGCCATTTGAGCAGCACATTACTATTATCTCAGAACATCCTTCCCAGCTCTCCCTGAGACTGAGCTCATACCCAGGATCACAAGAAGTTACGTCAAAGAAGGATATATGGAGAAAACTGGACCAAAACTAACGGAGACCTTTCAGGAGCGCTGGTTCTCCCTGGACTCCCAAAAAAGGACCCTGCTGTACTTTAAAGATCCGCTGGATGCGTTTGCACAGGGCCAGGTTTTTATTGGAACGATGGATGAGGGATACAAAGTGCGAGCTGGCTTCCCCGAGGGAGTCCGGGTGGAGAAGACGAAACCAGCGATCACTGTGGTCACACCAGAGAGAGTGTTTGTGTTTATGTGTGACAACGACCTGGAGCAGCAGGAATGGATCAACGCCTTAAGCGGAGTCATTGCCCAACCTTTGACCAATTCAGACTAGCGCTGAATTGTGGGGGTAGGAGGTCTTCAGAAACCCAAACAAAGTGCAAAGATACTAACTTTCAAGGGACCTGATGGTCGGGTTGCACAAGCAGCTCCTTACGTCCTCCCAGTGCCTTGTACGTTATGGGGCCGAGACTTGCTAAGCCAATGGGGAATCTTCCTGAAAACAAATTTTCAATAGGGGCTATTGACAAGCAGCAGACCCTTTCATTGACATGGAAATCAGAAAAACCTGTTTGGGTAGATCAATGGCCCCTGAAAAAGGATAAACTGCTGCATTTGCATGACTTAGTACAAGAACAATTGGCCGCTGGTCACATTGTGCCTACCACCAGCCCGTGGAACACTCCTGTGTTTGTAATACCTAAAAAAAGTGGCAAATGGCGATTGTTACATGATCTTAGAGCAATAAATGCAGTCATTGAGCCCATGGGTGCGCTACAGCCTGGTCTTCCTTCACCTTCTATGCTGCCTCAAAATTGGCCAATAGCCATCATTGATCTCAAAGACTGCTTTTTTGCTATTCCTCTCCACCCAAAGGATGCACCACGGTTTGCATTCTCTGTACCAGCTGTCAATCAGGAACAGCCCACACGACGATATCATTGGACCGTGTTGCCACAAGGTATGCTAAATAGCCCAACTATCTGCCAATTAACTGTAGCAAATGCTTTACAACCTGTCCGAAATGCAAACCCTCATGTTATAATTTATCATTACATGGACGACATACTTATAGCTGCTGAAAAGGACAAAGACCTGCAGATAGTCGTCTGCCAAGTCCTCCTTGCTGTCCAAGAAACAGGCTTGCAGATAGCTGAGGAAAAGGTCCAACGTGAACCACCCTGGAAATACCTAGGATGTAAGATTACAACTCACACTATCCAGCCACAAGCACTGCAACTGGTATTACAAATAAAGACTCTGAATGATCTGCAAAAATTGTTGGGAACTATAAACTGGCTCAGACCTTTTCTGGGTATCACCACACAAGATCTGCACCCTCTGTTTCAATTGCTAAAAGGTGACCCTGACTTAAATTCTAAAAGACAGGAAATGGCTTCAAGCTGGAGGAGAACAGATTTAGACTGGAGATGAGGAGAGGGTTCTTCACTGTGAGGGTGGTGGAGCACTGGAACAGGTTGCCCAGGGAGGTGGTTGAGGCCCCTTCCCTGGAGATATTCAAGGAGAGGCTCGACGAGGCCCTGGGCAACCTGGTCTAGTTGGGGGTGTCCCTGCTGACTGCGGGGGGGTCGGACTAGATGGCCTTTGGAGGTCCCTTCCGGCCTGGGCAATTCTATGAGTCTATGAAACGCGGCGGAGCCGAGCGCTGCGGGGGGCACCCCACGGACCCACAGCACACGCTTCTTTGCTGTGGAGCTCACGAGCTCAGCAAACAGTCTCTTGGCAGCAACTAAACCTACGGAGTCCTCCTCCTCTCCACAGCACCCCCCTTTCATGGTTTTCTACTCTTTCAGAGAAGAGAGAGCCAACTGGGCTGGTTCCCAGTATGGCCACTGAATTTTTGCAGGCACCTGCATGGAAGGAGCTCAACAGGCAGCCCTGCTCCCAGAACAACCTGCCCTGCCCTCACCACATGCTGGCAATTTGATGGCAGCTTGTTAAAACAGAGCTAAGAACCTGCCAAAAGGAACTCGGCTCCCTCCTTGCTGCTCCGTGAGGCCACGGGTGAGTTGTTTCGTTGGGGCTGGGTTCCCAGCTGTGGAACAGAGATAAGCAGCTCAGGCACGCTCTGTGGCTAGAGATTTGGGAAGGCTTTGGTCTGAGCACTGGTGTTTTTCCCCTGCTGGGAGAAGTTTAACTTTCTAAGCACGTAGCCCTTCGATAGCCCAGGCTCAAGGTAACACTTTGCCTCCAAAGTTTCCCCTTTTCCTGCCACCAGCCTGGCTCACAGGGAGCTGGGGTGTCACCTACACCAGGGGCTGAACATGCTGCTGCCAGCACTGCTGCCACGGGGGTGCTTTGCTCCCACCAGTGATGGTGAGGAGCTGTAGCAAACATGAGGTAGAACAAGGCTGTAAGAGGCCAGCTCTTTACTGCCCCAAGACTTCGGGGGAAGCCGAAGGATTTTCCAAAACCTCAGAGCTCACCAATACTATATTGCCAGATTTCCCCACAAGGCCACGTTTTGTTTTCAAGGATTTTACAATAACACACAAAAGTAGTATTTTAAGACCCAAGAGAGGGAGGAAATGTGGCACTCTGAAACACCTCATGCACCTGTTGCGCTGAGGCAAAGGTCTTCAACATGCTGACTGTTGGCCAAGTCTCTCCCATTTCTGTTGCCTTGGAAAACCATGGAGATTTGAGGTTTCCTTGGCGCGATATGATTTGGATAATTTCTTTCTGAAGTGGCGGGAATTACCCTTTAGGCTCTAGTAACAGAAGCCAGCATTTCTTCTGCAGTTTTAACTAGGCATTCAGAAATGGGGTGCAGATCCCAGCTTCAGAAGTCTCTGCAAGATTCACTTTTTGTGTTCTCTAAACATCAGTTGCCTCTGTAAAGGATTACTATTTACAACTCCATTTTGCCCAGAGGTTCACCAGGAGGCTCTCTACTTCGTTTACTTGAATAAATGATTGATAATGGTTAATAAGAATAAGAGAGGGAAGGCTGGATGCCACAAACCATCAGCAGTGAAACGCACCAGATTTGCAACACACCAAAATGGAGCAGTGACTCAGAAGGCAGACATTCCTCCCGAGCAGTGGAGAGGCTGCAGGGGAGAGCAGGACGAGGAATCCGGGAGCTCAGGCACTCGCCTGTCAAGTGAGTCACTTAAATTTCAACAATACTTAAATAACAGCCTGCGTCCCCAAGGCAGCCAGCAGCAGACAAAACACTACAAGCACAGCACCATTACTTCCCTGGCAGTCTCAGATGTTAAAGAAGCAGGTCCCTCCGCTCACACTGACCTGATGGAGCTCTGCAGCTGAGTTCTCATCAGCAAATAATCCAAACAGAAACCTCCAAGAGACGGGGCCATCCAGACAGCAGCAAGAAGCTTGAGCTGCCCTTGCTGCCCCTTCAGAAGTTTCACAGAACACTTCTCCCTCCCTCCCCACGTCCCCCCAGCAGCAGGGTCCGCAGGCAGCCCCCGCCACAGGCACTGCTTAATTTACAGTGATAAATGCTGCAGGGCCTGGGAAGGCCCAGAGCTGGGAGATCAGGCTCCTGTTTGCCAAACAGCTTTCCAAACATGCCCGCTCTGGCTGTCATCACGATTACTGTTCAGCACAGCCTTGTTTTTCCCAGGCGTGGCTGCTGCATCTACAGGCACCTTTGCTCTCCACAAGCCCGAGCGTTACCCAAAGAGCAAACACCCCCTTTTCTGACCTGATTCAGGGAGTTCATCCAGCTGGTTGTGGAGAGACCTGGCAGGACACGACATTCAGGAGAAACTCTGATCCTGGTCAACATCCCATGAAACATTTTGTGTTGAAAGTAACGAGAAAGAGGTTAGACCAAGCTGAGGAACTGGTTTGTTGTTCCAGGAAAGTGCTTAGTGACCATTTCCCCTTCACCCCACGGGGAGCCAGAGTGCAAGGCTGCTAGTGCTGTTTGGCACGGATGACTCCAGGCTCCACCCTGGGCACCCACTGGCTCGTCACAGCGCGGACCCCAGCCGTGCCTGACCTCTAAGAACACAGCCACCTCTGGTGTTCAGCCACAGCACATCCTCCCAAACAATGCTGCACAGCCCAAGCACTTTACACCACTAAACAGACATTTCATTACCTTCCATCCCATTTGTCACCACGGGACAAGAGTGGGCAGTGGGTGGGAAGGCGGTGGGGTGGGCCCAGCAGAACATTACCAGAAGCTCTTTGCACTCAAGCAGAATTCAGACGTGCAGACCTGAGTGCAGAGAATCTGGTAACCCATTCCGGAAAGCCTAGAACTCAGGAACCCAGACAATTCCTATTTTTTCCAGCCAGTAACCTGAAAAAGCAATGACAATTAACATTAAAATGGTGCTTTCAGAAGAACAGAACTGCATCCAGCTGTAGTTGGCTGGATACAAAAGCACTGTTGTCTGGAGGTATTATTAGATAAATAGATAGAAAATAGATTAATAGACTTAGAGGCACTCATTTTCTAGATTTCTTCAAGCAGCATTTTTAAAATAGACCTTAATATATAAATATTCATAATGCATCTTAGAGTGAACCGCTCATTGTCAATGAAGCACTACAGACCTGCAGAAAGAAGAACCTTTGGAGCTCTCAGGTTCCCCCTTTCTTGCTTCCTTCATCCCCACTAATTACCTCAGCTGCAGGCAGCTCACACCCTCTGCTGCTCAGATCCAGGCAGCATCTTTTGCCACAGGAGACAGGTAAGTCACTGCAAGAAGCAGATACAAGGCACACGCAGCGGGACCGCACTGCCCGAGTGTAGTGTGGAGACCCAGCAGATGTAAACAGAGATATAAAAATAAATACATTAAAATAAAAATCTAATTTGTTACAGTTCCCTCCTTGTCCTCTAATAAGAGGTAAAGAAAGAAGAGCCCCATAGCTGAGCTCCTCTTTCCTGGTGGAAAACTTGAGCACAGAGCATGGGATGTGGCGGTAAGACCTCTCCATCACCGCTGTCAAGTCTCCCATTTTTCAGGATGCTTCTCCCCTCCTAAAGAAGTCTTCTACCAGCCTGTCAAATTTCTGTGAGGAATTCTGCTTTAGGACATTTAAGGGAGTCAGTAAATACTGCTCTGCAAACCCAGTTGGGACGTGTTGGTCAGAGAGAGGTGTCTGGCTGGCAGCACCAGCTGCTCCTGCCACCCCTGGCTGTTCTCCACTCTCTGCCTCCCCCTTCTCCTTGCCCGTGTGACAGGCACAGCCTCCTTTCCAGCAGAAGGCTGACTCACACTTGTTCTGCTGAGGAGCCTTAACACCCGTGGAGTCTTCAGATTCCTCAGTGTATTTCTCTGGGGACTCATAAACAACTCCTCGGGGCGCAGAACGGCGGGCAGCTCTTTTCAAGAGACACGCGGGGTCCTGCCCCTTCCCTCTGCTCTGCTGCTGCGCAGACTCTTGCGTGGGCTTCGGCATTTTGAGGTCAGGAAGTGCTTGGGGGGCAGAACTTAGGTAGTTCTGAAAGTAAGCCTGGCACACACCGCCCCTCACGATTGGAATGACCGAGCAGGGCTTCAGCCACTCCACAAACTCGCACAGCTCCGAAAAGGAGGAGTGGTCCGAGTATGGAATGAGGTGGATGTTGGGGTGGGTGACCTTCACGGGCCTGCCGGTAGGGATGATAGCGATGGTGGGGCGCAGCATGTTCCAGCTGACGAGGGTATCCCAGCGGATCTCGGCGACATCCACGGCACGGATCCAGCCGGCCCCTTCCTCGTCGGTGAAGACATCGGGCAGCTCCAGCAGCCTCATCTGCTCCAGGCGCCAGGGGCTCACCACCACCCAGGTGCGGAACTCCCGGGCCAGGTCCACCAGCAGCGCCTCCTTCCCCAGGCTGTACACACCTGCGGGGAGAGCGGCGGCGGCAGCAGCGCGGGGTTGAGCCCCGGCCCGGGCAGGGCGGGGATGGCGGGTGCAGGGCGGCGTGAGGGCAGCACTCACCGATAACGACGTGGTGTCGCGGGTGGGCACGGATGAGGCGGGCGGCCTGGCGCGTGGCGTGCTGCCGCGAGGGCAGGGGCCGCTGCGGGTGGCAGTGCGTGTTGTCCAGGTAGAGGCGGTCGATGTGGCGGCCCCGCAGCGCCGGCTCTCCCCGCATGGCGCTGGCATAGCGGAAGTCCCCTGCAAGGAGAGGGGTGTCAGGGCAGGCAGGAGCAGTGGTGGCGGCACCGCAGGGGCCCGGCTGTACCTGTGTAGAGGATGGTGCCAAAGGCACCCTCGAAGAGGAACATGACGGAGCCGGGGCAGTGGTTGGAGTCGAGCAGCGTCACCGTCACCTCCTCGCCCACCACGTGGCTCTGACCAACCTCCAGCGGCCGGATCCAGCGCGTCGGCACCTGCGGGACCGGGCGGTGAGGCCGGGCGGGGGCGGTGGGGGCCGTGAGGGGCTGAGGGGGACCGGGGACACGTACCTGGAGGCGGCGGTGCAGGAGGCGGGCGGTGAGCGGGGAGCAGTAGAGGGGGCGGCTCCAGGTGCTGGAGAGCCCCGCCGTGTGGTCCGAGTGCAGGTGCGACAGGAAGAAGAGCCGGGCGCCGCCCGCTCGCCTCACGCTCCAGAAATCCACGGCGATGGGCGTCCCGGCCAGCACCGTCCCGCTCATGGCGGCCGCCGCTTCCCGCCC
>NW_015090898.1:850561-851828 GCF_001431845.1 Calidris pugnax
CCTGGGCGGCGAGGAGGCGGTGCGGGAGCTCCGCCGGGCTCTGTCCAACCCGCACGTGCAGGCGGATCGGTTGCGGTACCGCGCCGCCGTCCTGCGCGTCATCCGGTAGGGCGGGCGGTGAGGAGGGGAGCGGCGGCGGCGGCGGCGGCGGGGGGTCGGTGCGGGGCCGGTGCGGGGCCGGTGCGGGGCGGTCGCTGATGGGTGTCTCCGGCGCAGGCACATGGCGCAGGGCGCGGACGTGTCGGGGCTGTTCCCGGAGATGGTGAAGGCCAGCGCGGCCGCCGACGTGGTGCAGAAGAAGCTGGTGTCGCTGTACGTGCGGGCGCAGGCCCCGCGGCAGCCGCAGCTGGCGCTGCTGGCCGTCAACACCCTGCGCAAGGACTGCAGCCACCCCAGCCCCGCCGTGCGGGGGCTCGCCCTCCGCAGCATGTGCGGGCTCAGGTGAGACGGGGCGGCGGGGGGGTTGGTCGACCGTCGGCTGAACAGGAGCCAGCAGTGTGCCCAGGTGGCCAAGGAGGCCACCAGCATCCTGGCCTGTGTCAGGAACAGCGTGGGGAGTAGGGCCCGAGAGGTGATTGTCCCCCTGTACTCGGCACTGGTGAGGCCCCACCTCGAGTGCTGTGTCCAGTTTTGGGCCCCCTACCATAAAAAAGACATTGAGGGGCTGGAGCGGGTCCAGAGAAGGGCGACAAAGCTGGGGAGGGGTCTGGAGCACAAGTCTCCTGAGGAGAGGCTGAGGGAGCTGGGGGGGTTCAGCCTGGAGAAGAGGAGGCTGAGGGGAGACCTTCTTGCTCTCTACAACTCCCTGAAAGGCGGGTGTAGAGAGGTGGGGGTCGGTCTCTTTTCTCAAGTCACAGGTGACAGGACAAGAGGAAATGGCCTCAAGTTACACCAGGGGAGGTTCAGGCTGGATATTAGGAAAAATTTTTTCACTGAAAGGGTTATCAGCCATTGGACTGGGCTGCCCAGGGAGGTGGTTGAGGCCCCATCCCTGGAGGTGTTCAAAAGACGGGTTGATGTAGTGCTGGGAGGTCTGGTTTAGTGATGAGGTCTGATTTAGTTTGTTGTGTGGGTGTCTATTTTTGTCAGTTAGGTTGACAGTTGGACAAGATGATCTTTAAGGTCCCTTCCAACCTAGAAGATTCTGTGATTCTGTGATTCTGTGACTCGGGGCAGGCGGAGGATGGGGGACGGGGCGGCCGGGAGGGAGCCGGTGCCAGCGGTGGGGATAGCGCTGGTGCCGTCCCTCTGACGCGCCCCCCCCCCC
>NW_015090898.1:852194-884927 GCF_001431845.1 Calidris pugnax
CTGGTGCCGTCCCCCTGACGCGCCCCCCCCCCCGCACCCCACTGCAGGATGCCTGGTATCCAGGAGTACCTGCAGCAGCCCCTCCTCAACGGGCTGCGGGACAAGGCCTCCTACGTGCGGAGAGCGGCCGTGCTGGGCTGTGCCAAGATGGTGAAGCTACAAGGGGACTCCGAAGTGGGTGAGTGGGTGCGGGGGGGTCGGGGCGGTGGCCCCCGGGAGCTGGGGGGGGACGGGACACAGGGTGGTCCCCAGGAACCGAGGGCATCCAGGGGCTGGAAGGACGTCCAGGCCTGTGGTTTGTCCTGGTTGTGCCTCTGGGCTGCCCGACAGAAAGGAAGGAGGAGGATGATGATGGGGCTGTCGCTCTGGATGGAGTCCATAGGGCAGCGGTTCCACACCAGCCTGCCCCTCGCCCCCCAGCTCTCACCCCACTGGTCCCACAGCCCCTGCAGACCTCGGGGAGGGGTTGTGGGTTACTGCAGAGCTGGAATTGCTGCTCACCACTTCTCCCAGTTCAAGCTGTTGTCTTTTGTTGGTGATAAATGCTTATAGGTGATGGTTAAATTGCAGCGCGTCGACAGAATTCGCTACAGAGCCTCCTGTTTCTCTGCAGATGGTGCCTTGGTGAACGAGCTGTACAGTTTGCTTCGTGATCAGGATCCCATTGTAGTCGTGAATTGTCTGAGGGCCTTAGAAGAGATCCTGAAGAAGGAGGGAGGAGTTGTCATCAACAAACCCATTGCCCACCATCTCCTCAACAGGTTTGTGTTCTTTGCTGTTAAGATGCTGCCGGAAGCTTCGTTCTTGTTGTTGCATTTTGCATGTGAATAAAGCAGGTATTTCTGGGCTCCTGTCAGAACTTGAAGGGAAGAGTCAGGAACCCAAGGATGGAGGGGCTCATCCCAAGAGAAACCAAATTATTTCTGTGCTAAGGTCTTAAGACTCCTTTTCCGGGGAGTCTTTGCTTCACCTGGTGGTTTGTTTTGGAAATGTAAGTTAATGTGGTTAGGTTTGGGGCTTTTTTTTTGGTGGCAGTATACATGAGATGTTTGTGGGACAGGTATGTTATAGTATATCTCTCCCAGTCTGTTGAAATATATATATATAGCTTATCCATTGTTTGAAGAAATTAACTTTTCTGCAGATAATTCTACATGATGTGGCAAAAGAGGGGTATTGCTGTGCCCAGGGTTCCTGTCATTGTTGCTGTCTGGCTTAGAGCACCAGCAGAAGTGCACGTGACTGGTACTGGGTTAAGCCTATGTCCATAAGCGGGTCAATTCTCTTGAGATTAAATTGGGGTATCTACTTCTGAAGCACCGCATTTGGTTTGGAAAAGAGGGCATAAGGAACTCTGAGGGCTCTGCGCAGCACAGATCTTTTTTCTTGACTCCTGCAAACCGTGTTTCTTCTCTTGGCAGGATGGTGGACCTGGATCAGTGGGGGCAGAGTGAGGTGCTCGCCTTCCTTCTGCGCTACAGGCCCCGCAGCGAGGAGGAGCTCTTCGACATACTCAATTTGCTGGATGGCTATCTCAAAAGCAGCAGCCCCAGCGTTGTGATGGCAGCCACCAAGCTTTTCCTGGTGCTGGCCAAGGAGTACCCCCACGTGCAGGCAGACGTTTTGGTGAGGGTGAAGGGGCCGCTGCTGTCGGCCTGCACCTCCGAGAGCAGGGAGCTCTGCTTCACTGCGCTCTGCCACGTGCGTCAGATCCTTGGGAGCCTTCCTGGCCATTTTAGCAGCCACTACAAAAAGTTCTTCTGTTCGTATTCAGAGCCCCACTACATCAAATGCCAGAAGATGGAGGTGTTGTGTGAGCTGGTGAACGATGAGAACGTACAGCAGGTGCTGGAGGAGCTGAAGGGCTATTGCACCGATGTCTCGGTAGAGCTCGCCCAAGGGGCCATCTTTGCCATAGGTGAGAGCCGTGTCTGGCCTCTGAGGAGCTGCAGCTCTAGACCTTTCATCCAGGCCTTTCTCTGCCCATGTGTGTCTGGGCAAATGCCAAAGCATGTGCCGAAGCAGTCCAGCCTCTGTAGAGCTGCCTCCCCAGGAATGTTTTGTGTGAACATTCACAATTGTGCTGATTCTTTGGGAATTCCTGGCATTCAGCTATTTCAGGTTGCACATAATGTCCTTGAATCTCATTCAAATGTCTGTGTTCTGATGAGACACTCTAAAATCGTGGCGTTTCATCTTATTAATGAGCCCTCTAGTGTTGAATGAAGCTGTAGTGGGTGAAGGAGCTGCTCTAATACCTGCTTGCTCTTTGAGTTGTGGTGGGGGCAGGGTTAAGGTGATTTGGGGCACTCTAGTTTTGTTTCTGCAAGCTTTAAAAGATGTGAGTTTCTATAGTATTCATAAGGAGAAAGCCAGGGATGCTAAAACGCCTTTCTCATGTGTTATGTGTGCCCTGGTTTAACCCCAGCCAGGGCCATGCAGCCGCTCGTGCAGTTCTCTTTTTTCCCAGAAGGGCAGGGCAAAAGGAGGTGAAAGGAAAGATAAAAAGCCTTGTGGGCTGAGATAAAGACAGTTTAATAGAACAATATCAGAAAAGGAAAATAGCAATAATAATAATAATGACATAAGTCACTCTCACCACCCAGTAAATGGGTGAATTGGTACCACTGGCAGTGATCGTGGATTCCTGGCCCCCTGGCCAGCCCCCATTTATGGACTGAGTGTGTCTGTGGTATGAAATATTCCATTGGTTGTTCTATCATTCTGTCCAGGCTCCTTCTCAGCTTCTGTGGGAAGTGGAAAAAAGTAATTGAATATTATAAATAACACCTAGCAATAACTAAAACAATACGCATTATTGACATTCTTTTGATACCCAATCTGAAACACAGCAGCTACTAGAAAGAAAATTAACTCTATGCCAGCTGAAACCAGGACAATGTCTAAGAAAAGTTCAGACTTCTTCTGAGGCATGGCTTCAGAAGGAGGAACCTGTCTCCTGCGTGGAGAACCAGCTCATTCAACTACACTTTCAGAAATCTTAGTCAAAAAGGAAAGGAGAAACACTTTCTTCAAGGTGGGTTGTAATGAACAGTTGGGCTCATGGTTCCTATTTCACTCTGATGCAAGGTTGGCTTTTATGTCCTTTGGTGTCTCTGCAGGCAATATTGCCCGGACCTACACAGAGCAGTGTGTGGGGATTCTGACAGAGCTGCTGGGGCTGCAGCAGGAGCACATCACTTCAGGTAATTGTCCCTGGGGTATTTGCCTGGCTTATGCTCTCAGGGAGAAGGAGCTTTGCTGGGGCTTGTGATCCCAAACTCGAGGCTCTGAAAAGGATTTGCCTTTTAATATAATTGGAACTTCAGGTGGAAGTCTTCCTGGTGGAGTGGGGGCATGTGGTGTGACTGGACATTGGAGTTTTTCCTTCCTACTCTGTAGTGAAGGGGGAGATGGTCACAGCTGTGTTCATGTTCCAATGTGCAGGCTTCTTCCTGGCTGCCACCTGCAGACCTGGGGAGTGAGGGACTCAGCAGAGACATTTTAGTGACTGTTTATGAGGGCCAAGAGGCCAAGATGATTAACAGATCTCATTTTGAGTTCCTGCTAACTGGGACTCTTAGTCTGTCTTCTAAATCTCTGTGATTTCTGTTCCTCATATAATAGTCTGATTCAATTGTACCCAAGCTTCTCTTTTTCTTCTGCTGACCTCAGATCTAACTTCATATCGTTGCTGTTCCTGCCCTCTCTTTTAAATGGTCTTGCTTTCAGTTTTGAAAAGCACATGCTTGCACTCAGCTGCTGAATTAAGTCTTAGGAGCTGCTGGTGTTTCTGTAAATGGGCAGCAGAGTCTTTACAATTTTGACCTAAACTTCGTGAGACTCATTTTGAATTGGCGTTAGTTTTAATGTGTCATTCTAACCTTGTGTGTGTGAACCATCATGAGTCAGTGTCTTTTGAAAGGCTGGGGAATGTCCAGAAGCCAGAGGAACAACTTGAAGTTTCAGTGCTTTATTTTAGCCTTGATGCAGCTTTGCTCTGACGGGCACAGCATCACGGGGCTTTGAAGGAGCGTGTCTCAAATCACAGTCACACGCAGGACACTGGCCTCCCTGGCTAAGATTTGAAAAGTTTATTGAGTGGGGTTTTTTGGAGTGGTTTTTTTTTCCCCCTGGTGGTTTTATGGCTCCTGGGGAATGCTGAGTGTTCTGTTCTGTTGCAGCAGTGGTACAGGCTTTCCGGGACCTGGTCTGGCTGTGTCCGCAGTGCACGGGTGCAGTGTGTCGGGCACTGCCTGGCTGTGAGGACGCCATCCAGGACAGCGAGGTGAGGAGGCCTTGTGCCATGGGCTGGCAGCTGCTGAGGGAGGGTGGACAATGGCTGTTTGGCTTTCCTTTGGGTTGCCATTGGCAGGACAAAGATCACAAATCTGCAAAAGACCCGTTCCCGGATGTCTCTTTATTTCGTGTCAGCGTTCTTGCTATTTGATCTGTGGTTCCTTCAGGGCAAACAAGCACTGATCTGGCTCCTGGGTGCACACGGCGAGAAGGTACCCAATGCCCCCTATGTTTTGGAGGAGTTTGTGGAGAACGTGAAGTCGGAGATGTTCCCAGCAGTGAAGATGGAGCTTCTGACAGCCCTGGTGCGACTCTTCCTGTCTCGTCCTGCCGAGTGTCAGGACATGCTCGGGAGGCTGCTCTATTACTGCATAGGTGGGTTCCCTTCCTTCTCTTTCACCGATGCTGTAGGACGAACTTTTGGGGACCTGGTCTGGCTGCATCCCCAGTGCCTTGATCCTGACTGTGAGGGAGCCATCCAGGTGGGACGGCAAGATGGCTTTTTGCCCTGGGCTGCTGCTTGGCCCCTGGCTGTGTGGTTGGTGGGTGTGACAGGCTTATGTTGTGTTGCTGGAAATCTGGTTTCTATGATTAAGGCTTAGTACTTCAGATTAGTCTGGATGGTAGAATTCTCCATGAACAACAGGCTACCCAGGGAGGTGGTTGAGTCACCATCCCTGGATGTGTTTAAGGGATGTTTAGATACAGTACTGAGGGATATGGGGTAGGGGAGGACTTTGTAGAGTAGGGAATCTATGATTAAGGCTTAGTACTTCAGGGAAGAAATCTGGTTTCTATGATTAAGGCTTAGTACTTCAGGGAAGTCTGGATGGTAGAATTCTCCATGAACAACAGGCTACCCAGGGAGGTGGTTGAGTCACCATCCCTGGATGTGTTTAAGGGATGTTTAGATACAGTACTGAGGGATATGGGGTAGGGGAGGACTTTGTAGAGTAGGGTAGATGGTTGGACTCGATGATCCCAAGGGTCTCTTCCAACCTGAACGATTCTATGATTCTAACTATGTCCCTCTTGTTCCCAGAGGAGGAGATGGATATGGCAGTAGCTATGATTCTAACTATGTCCCTCTCGTTCCCAGAGGAGGAGATGGATATGGCAGTACGAGACCGTGGGTTGTTCTACTATCGCCTTTTGCAGTCGGGTGTGGAAGAGGTGAAACGGGTCCTGTGTGGCCCCACTTCTGACCCCTCTCTGGGGCTCCTGGAAGACCAAACTGAGCGACCTGTGAATACATGGGCTTCAGAGTTTAATACCCTTGCACCGGTTTATGGCAGAGAACGCTGGGCACTTGTCGCTGCTCATGAGCCCCCAGAACCCTCTTACGCTTATTCTCCTTGTACTGACTCCAGGAACAGAGACACAGGTAACCGGCCTCACCTTCCCCTGGGATTCTCCCCTTGTCAGTAGATGTTTCCACATGGGTTTCTTTGGAAGAAGATTACAGTGCTTTGAGAATGCTGTCTTAGTGTTCTATTTTGTGCAATGCTGAAGGCATTGTGATTCCAGCCCTCTTCATCTGACAGCTCCGTAAGATGTTCTTTGTGAAATTGGGAGCTGCACCATCTCACGTGTTTGTGGTTTCATTTCAGAGTCGCTGATTTCTGAAGGGAATGAAGATGTCCTCAAAGTTCATCCTGATACAGGCAGCCTGACCTTAATTCCTGATGTTCACCTGACAGCAGAACAGTTTGAGAAGACCTGGCTGAGCTTGGACATGAGCTGCCGCCTCTCTCTGCCCTGGCGCGGGGCTGTTTACCCCGATGCCGTACAGACGGCCCTTCACGTTGTCCACATCCAGACTATTGCTATGAGCAAAGCTGGTGTCCAGCCCTGGAAAGCTTATCTCGGGGCTCAGGATGACACAGGATGCCTCTTCCTAACGGAGCTGCTGCTGGAGGAGGAGGATGCGGGGATGCAGGTTTCGGTGAAGCAGAGCGAGGCGAGGCCGGAGGCGCTGCAGGCCTTCGTGTCGGTGCTGAGGACCGTCATGGGGACAGTTGCTGGACTGGGGTCCTGAACGCTCCCTGCTCCCAGTGGGATGTTGCTGGGGGCACAGGAAGCGTTTTTCTCTGGCTTCACTTGCTGTATGTGATGCTGGGTTTGTACTGTTAACACTGCCGGAGTGTTTGCCCCTTCCTGGGCTGGGCCGAGGGAGCAGAGCGACGGGGGCGGCTGCAGCCTGGACGGGGCAGGGTGAGGGGTCTGTCCTCCCTCCAGGCTGGGAAGGGACAAGGGAACGTGTTCCTGAGCCCGCTGCTGCTGGCGTGACACACGGGAGTGGTGGCATCTATGGTGATTGTCACAACCTGTACGGAATATTACATTTTTGCTGATGCTGATTTTTACCGTTTGTTACTTTGTGACTAGAAAGGGTATTTAAGGGTTTGTTTTCTGCGTCGTACTTATTTCTGTGCGGTTCTGTCGCCCTGTCCTCGCAGTACAGTACGCGGGACGGGGCACTGCTGCGTGACTAAATTTTTGCAGTAAATTTTTAAAGTTACACTCTGGCCAGCCATGGGACTCGTTTTGTGAAGAGTGTGTCGACAGCACTCCCTCTGCTCCGCTGAAAGTCATGGGGAGTCGGACTTTGTACAGCGTCATGGGAAGTGTCCTCGTCACAGCCACGTTTGACAGAGTGGCAGAGCCTGAGGAAGACTCCGTGGCTGAGGCTGCAGCCACCGGTCACGGTAACGGGGCTTTATGTTGTGCCCCAAGGAGTGCCTTTGTTAACCCTGTTCTGTAAGACTTACTGTAATTGAAAATCTATTTTAATGACTGTTGTACCTCTAAATTGCAATATGCCTTCCATGCACTTGGCTGAAACACTGCTGCTACTGTTAAACAACAGGTTTTAGGTTTTATTTCTGAACTTCCTAATAAAGATGTGAATCATTCCTTGTTGGTTCAACTCTGAAGTCTGTGGGATGGAGTCATCTGATCACTACCGAATCCTGAGAACTGCGGTCCATCTCCTGCCTCTGTATCAGACAGGGCTTTTCTCTCTCAACTTCTGTGAAGCAAGGCTTTAAGGAGTTATTGTGAAAAAAATTATTTCAGTCTGATAGGCCAAATTACTGTAAGAGGTGAGTTACCTATGGATGAGCTCAAAGGTAGGTAAGTTGGCTCTAGCGGGGCTCCTCTTCACAGTTTCCAGTGTTTTTATGCATATGTTGTTTTCTTGTCCTTGAGGAGAGCTGCACTGGAGCATTGGAATTATGCAGTTTTCAGAAAAAAAAAGCTGTTGAAAAAATAGTTGTTGTCAAACCATCATTTCTTCTGCTGTGACTGAGGAAATGTGTGTGACTAGACCCCAGTCTAGTCTCTGCGACGGGACTTGGAGATTTTGGCCTTTTATCCAGACACCTTGCTTGATGAATGGACAGGTTTGCAGTCTTTGATAACTTGTATATATTTCAGTGTTCTTAACAGAAAGGGCTTATCTCAGTACTAAACCACACCCATAGTTTGAATTACAACAGTTGAGTGAGTTAATAATTATCTGCCGTGCTGTCCCGGGGAGGAGCCAGGCATCGCAGTTTTCCCAGAAGGAAGAACCTGTGCAGCTCTGGGAAGAGGAATCCAAAACCCGGAGGCAAAGCCACCTGAGAAGGAGCGTGGTGTTGCTGTGGCCGTGGCGACGTGCTGCAATGGTGACCTTCGAGAAACAGACGGAGTGTGTTGTCAAGGCCTTGTTCTTGGACCTGCTGAGCCAAGATGAGGTCTGCTGCCGGAGCCTGGAAACAGACTCGGGAGGTAAAGCCTCTTTGGGGAGGAAAAAGTGGTTTCTTTGGCGCAGATGAGAGGAGTGCTTTGGCTGAATGCTTGAAGGAAGGAGGCTGTAGTTGGAGTCGTTGAGTTTCCTAAAACGCAGGCCTGCAATGACTTCCAAGTGACCCCTGTTTTGGGGGCAATGTTAGAGTGAGGTGGAGGTTTTTGGGTGCCAGGCAGTGCCCACCACAGTCTGCCTTGGCAGGGCCAGCACTGGGGGCTGCCAGGGGCTCCCCCCTCCACACTCTCTGTACCGGGGCTGCGGGAGGGAAGGGGCTGCCAAGCCCCATGTGGGTCCCCCGGTCCCCAGTAACCAACCAACTGGGTGAGACAAGTTCTAACTGTCACTATCAATAAGCAAGCTCATATTGCTTATTGGATAAAAACAGTTGCTTTAATGTGTAAGACAGAATGGAGTCTTTGCTTCCCAAACTCCCACTGTAGCTTGGGCTACTTCAGTTTGCTGGGCAATGCTGCAGGAAACCCAGAACTTCACCTGTATTATGTTGCTTTTCCCATTATTTTCTTGGCAACAAACCAGCTAAAATGTCCCAAGAGACACGGGTATCTTGCTGACACTAAAGAGCAAGCAAAGTTCACTTCTCAAACGCTTCATGGAAGTTAGTTGTTTTGCCTGAAGGAAAAGTCTCCGTTCATGGAGTTTCCTGGATCAGCCGCCTGTTCCTCCGCTGTCCCGAGGGCTGGGGAGCACAGGCTTCGGCTCCAGGCTGCAGGCACCTCGACGAGAGGAGCTGAGCTGGAATTAATTAGAGACTGGGTGAGGGAGGGAGGGTGGACCAGGAAGCAATGCCTCCAGATGAAGTTGTCCATTGCTTTATGTCGAAATATCCTGCTTTCAGTTCCTTATGACTCTGTCAAGCGTGGAAATGGTTTTGCTGAAACCTTCACTGTTGGGTAGCTCCTTCTGGCTGAACCTTGTTTTGGCAATATTCAGAAAAAATAATCAATACTCTGTTGTTTTTTCCCCCTCAGGATGCTTTAAGGGAAAAATGCTTTAACTTTTTGTACACTTTTTGTAGCGTAGCTGAGAAGTTCTAATGGTTTTCTATACCTGACACTTGTAAAACATGCCTTTTGTTCCCTTGCAAAAACTTCCCCAAATTAGGATGTCTATGAGGCTTTGACACATTGCGATGTGCGCTTGCTCAGAAGAGGCCTTGAGTATATCTAAATTCTCCAGAGGCTGCAGGTGGTGGTCCATAGCCTCCAAACGCTGGGGGGTGGAGGCTGGACTTTGCCATCCGGTTGGTGCTGCTGTGTCTCTGCGGTCGGAAGAGAGGGATGAGAGGGTTTCCGAGTCCTCTGACCTCCTGTGTGCTTCTGGCAGCCTGGGGGGAAGGAGCTGCCAAAATCTTGATGGGTGAAAGAGAGGCCTTAGGAATGTCCATGGGGATGAACCAAGACTTGAGCATGAAGCAGCTGAGGTGGGAGGAGAGAGACCTGGACAAACCCCTGGTGCAGAGCCCCTTGGTCCCTGAAGTCCATGAGTACCTGAATGGCTGTGATATTTCTTAGGGACTCGGGTTTGACATTTCCTAATGCGTCCTGTCGGGTGCATGAACCTCCTGGGTGCTGGAGGCGGTAGCTGCCATGGCCCCTGCTGAGGGCAGCATGTGGGGCAGCTGAGGTGGCCAGGCCATGGCCCTGCCTTCTCTGCCCCTTGCCCTCTCTCCACCCTAGGGTTGGATCTGTTCGAGATTCAGGGACCCTCGCTGTCCAGACCCCAGGAAAGCTCAGGGGATGATCTGGACATCCCGTTTGACCCGGTGGTGATCGCCAGTCGCCTGCGGCAGATAGGAGATGAGTGCAACATGGATTTCGAACGTTTTGGCTCAGAGCTTCTTACTGAAGTGCTCAGGGGACAGGTAAAGCACACCCCGTCCTCTCCTGCCCCTCGTCCACAGCCCCTTGTGTCACCCTGTGCTGGGGAACAGAGGGGCCAGGGAGCAGCACAGCTCGCTCTGGGGGGACAGGCATGGCCCCCACAGCCTCCCTTTGCTGCGGGACAGACACTGGACTGTGGGAGCTGCCTTCCCTCCTTCTCTCTTCCAAAAGAGCTGCTTGTTATCCCCCGGGAAGCCTGAGCCCGTCTGGGCCGAGCTACCATGGCAGGAGCTGCTCTGGAGCAGGTGGGAGAGGAGGAGGAAGACTGTGGTGAGGGGCAGAGCAGGTGCTGCAGCCACCTTGGCCCAGAGATCTCACCCTTCGGGCTGGTTGCAGCTCTGGAAATCCCATGGCCACCCTCCCGGTCCCTCGGCCGCAGCTGGAGCTGCAGCACAGAGAGCCCTGCCCCGGGCGCTCTGCGCTGCATGGGGTCACTGCTGGAGTCGAGGGTAGAAGAAAATGCAGGAGTTTAGCTGAATGTTGGATTTTGAGGCAAGACTTACTTATCACATGGTCATTTAAAAAGAAGCTCAAACTGCCCTCTTGATGCTTGCAGACGGAAAAGTTTGGGGCTGCTGTGGATTCTGTCGTCAAGAACTGGAGTAACCAGAACCCTGAGCTGACCTATGAGACAGCTTTTCTCTCTGTTTCTGTGAAATTGCTAATGCATCTTGCTAAGAAAGCCCCGGGTATGCTGGATCTCAGACACATCACAGGAGCCATTAGTGGAAATTCTCAAGTGAGAAACTACATTGAGGCCCACGGCGGATGGGTAAGGACGGGAAGGTGGCGGTGATGTTTGCTTGGGCACTTTCAGTCCTTCCTTTGAGTCTCTCCCCTCTCCCTCCTGCTCGCTCGGCTCCTCACTGACACCCAGCATGTCCCCAGGACCAGCTAACCCCGTGTAGCTGGGGGAGCTGGGATTTGCTGGACACCTTGGCGAAGTTTTACTGGAGTCGGTGTCAAACTCCCCATCTGCTTCTCTGTCTCAGGGTTCAATTCCTGATCTCAGTGTCTTGGGAGCTCAGCTTGCTCCCTTTAATAAGAATCAAAATAATGAAGGGAGGGCTATACAGAAAGCACCGTCCTGCCCTTGCAGCTTCACAGACCCACTTGCTGTGTTTTACCAGGGGAAAGGATGAAATCAGTGTGGGAGAGGGTCACACCGTCCCTCCATCCCGTGTCCTTCTCTTCCTGATGGTTCCCTTAAACTTGCCTTGAATTCTTTTTCTAAAGCAAATACTCATGGGTGGGGTTTTTTTTGTTTTCAGGGGAACTTTGGCAATTGAGAGGAAGGGCTCTGCCACTTTCCAGAAGGTGAAGCTGGGAGAAATGCTGTTGAGCTTCTTCAGGAGGACGCACCTAGTACATAAGCAACATGTAAAAGAGATTCTGTACCTCTAAATGAAAAAAATAATAAATTTTTGGTTTTATTAATTTATTTCTCTTCTTGTGTTTCTATTAATTTAGCCATAAAAGTGGGCTTCACTCTTCTTCAAGGTTTCTGGGTTAGTGCTCAGTGCTGCAGACTCATCAGGTCAATATCTGATTTAAAACAAGTTTCCATTAGTTATTCTAAAGATCTCTCTGTTACTCTCAGGTGATTCAAAGTCTTATTTTTGCAAAATTAAAATTTGCCCTGATTTTAAACTGAGTGATCAGCAGCCCTCTGCCTTTCAGCAGCTGGATACAGAAATCTTACAGCTATTCCTCACCCAATCTGCACGAACACACAGAAGCAGGAACACGTTTAATGACTCTAGTTACATCTGGAAAGAGAAATAGACTTGGTGCAGCCAGTCTGAAGTCTTTGTGAAAAATGTGAGATACTGGAAAGATCAAGGTTGTGATTCCCATAGCTGCTTTGGGGTTTTTTGGAGGATTGTTGGTTTTAGTTTAGTTTAGTTTAGTTTTCCTCTCTTCTACAAGCAGAGAAAATGGCCTTAGAGAACTTTGCTCTCTGCATCTCCTTCCCGCTTCGGCACAGCCTCCACTGGGTCCTATGGGTCTTTAGAGTGCCTGTGTCACTGAGAGTGAGGGAGGTGAATTAGGCTGCCATAATTAATTGGATTTCTGTCACCTACTGGAGTCCGATTTGACCCTCTCTCCTGGCACAAGCTCCCAGACGTAGGGAGTTGTGGCTGGAAGAGCTGTTGATGGGTTTTCCTTGTTGAGACGCAGTTGTGCAGTTGGAGGGAGCACGACGTGCCAGGTGGGTTCAGGTGCTCAGCACCTGCCTGAAGTATCCCTTCAAAACATATTGCAGGTAACGTGGAAAACAGGCAAAGCCACAAGTGTGGAGGGGACCTGTGGATTTTGCATCCTGCTTTAGGGAATTTTCGTAGTTGCAGCATATTTCAAGCCTGAAGCCTCTGCTGGCTGCCAAGCACAGCCCAGGGACATGGGTGCCCGGTGGCTGCTCTCTATGCTCACCCCTCTGACTGCGGCCGAGCTGCTGGCCACAGCCCGACACGCTGCTTAAAGGAGTCAGATGTTGGGGTGCTTGGCCCTGGTCTCCAGCATTTTGGCCATCTTCATCGCGCCGTGCACGGGGAAGGGCTGGGGTGCCCAAGGGACGGGGGCAATTTGGCTCCTGCCCCCGGCGCTGCCCACGCTGCTGAGCGGTGCACGCAACCTGCCTGTGGATTTAAAAGGAGGCGCTTTGGGCCCCAGGTCCCTGTGTTTTGTTTTGTTATTTGGCCACGGTATCTGTTGCGCACTAATTTCCTTTAAGGCTTGTGATGAAGTCAGTAAACCACAGCCGCTGCGAGCGCTCCCGGGGCTGGTGCTTTCCGCTGCCGCAGGCACTTGACATGTCCCTTCCCGGGTGGCGCAGGCCAGTCCCGCTCCCTCCACAGCAACATGGACCAAAGGCAGATTCTGCAGCAAAACCTGGAAAGGATCCGAGGCAAGAAGCTGAACCGAGCCCAGTTTGTAGAGGAGTTTTTGGTAAGTTGGCTTAAGGCACGGCTCCGTGTTTCGGCTGATTTTAAAGGGAACTGCTCAGTCACTTCTCCTCCAACAGGGGTGCGATTTGCGTGGGACAATAAGATTTTCTATGAATTTTACAGCAGAAATAGACAGAGGAGTTAACTGGGGTGAAGGAAATGTAAAGGCAGAAAAGTAATTTAATAGTTTGCTTTCAAAGCAAAACCGTGTGCTTTTTAAATAATTACCCAAGAGCTTCCTGTTTTCTGCTCTGCGAATGCTCTTGTCAAGACGCGGTTTCCCTTTGCCGGGTGATAGAACTGGGGGTACAGAGAGGAGTGGGGAGCCCCTGCCCCTTCTCCCCATTGCAGCCTGTTGTACCCGTGACACACGTGTTCCTGCCAGGGATCCCCGGTTGCTGTTTGAGACGGCTTTTCCTTTTTTCATTTCAACAGACCCCCCCTGCCCCGGTACCCACTGCGGAGCGGGGAGAGGGTGTTCAGACACAGACCCCAGACTGCTCCCCCATATCAGCCCCGGGCTCCTCGGCCAGGGCTGAGGAGGTGCCGACCCGAGCAGCTGGACAGACCCTTCTCCAGCCTCGGGTGCTGCTGCGTGGAAGGGTTGTGCGTCCATTTGCAACGAGTGCGCGTGCCCCACGTCCAGCGACGCTTCTGGCCCCTCCTGGAAGTTAATTTCTTGTTCCCTAAAGGCAAAACTAGCAAAAAAATGCTGATGGTTCTCACTTTCCCCTGCGTTCTGCAGCATCTAGCTGGTTGAGATGTGTGCAGTGCCCTGATCTGGGAGCACACTGACATCTTTCTACTCGTTTGGATGGCAGGACAGCAACCCGGGGTCTCACAGCTAAAGCTGGGGATGGGGATGGCTGCTGGTCCACCAGCTGGAGGAAGGTTGCTCTGGCAGGTTTGCCTGGGCTGCTCAGAGAAGCCAAGGCACTGCCTGGCTTTGGCAGACACGGGGAAGGGCAGAACTGGTGTCTCTGTAAGATCTGAGATGTCTCAAAGTCCAGAATCACCACCGGCCCCGAGGGCCCCTGTGGGAGGGCTGCGCTGGGCAGTGGGCTCTGGGGGAGGTGTGGGGGTTACACAGGGGTGCCCATGAGATCCAGCCTGGCTTTGCCACACCAGCAGAGTCTGGCACTTCAGACACTTGGGAAAAGCTTAGTGCTCGGTTTCCAGGTGTCTGGGCTGGAGGGAAGTGATTAATTTGAGCCTGCAGTGACAGTCCGTTGTTCCATGGAACAAAGTGCTGTCACAAGCTGCTGAGCTTCCTCCTCCTGCTCAGTACCAGAGCGGTGCCGTGCCGTGCCGCGGAGCCTCCCTGCGTGTGCCAAACGTACAGTCAGTTTTCTGACCGAAATGGCAGGTAGAAGTGGTCAGGGCTGTGTTTCCTCTTGTATCTTGTGATCCTCCCAGGATGGCCCGAGCTGTCGGCCACTTCAGCAAGTGCAGCAGCCTCAACAGGCGATTGTGTTGGCTTTCATTTCCAAACTTGGTAGAAATGTTAAATGCTGTTTCTCCATCCTAATGCCTCCCCTCTCTTTGTGTGAACAAGCAAATTTGTACATGCAAATTGCGGTGATGACTGTAAATGACAGGATTATTTTTTTTTGTTCGAGTCCCTTTCTTCTGTTTGTGCAGTCCCACAGCCAGAGTTTGACCCTTATTGTTCTCGCTTGCTTTCCTGTATGTAGCCATTTCTCGAGCATTTTGATATCACTTTATGCAGGGACAGAAAAAGTAAGGTGATTCAGAGCCTCAGCTACGAGAAGACTGGCTTTGGTACTCAGTGATGGCCCTCTGTGAAAGCTGGCCCTGGAAGCTGGGGTTGCACTGGAAGGGGCAGGGGGAGGACAGGACCAACACCAGGAGAGCTTGGGATGTTACAGGGCTGTGCAGTCTACAAACCCCATCCTGCTCCCTCCTGTCACGCTGTGCCTGCCCCGCTGCTCTTGGTTAATAGGGACTGGACAGGTGGCTGTCCTGGGCCTCCTGGACCTTCTTCTAGACTCATTCCATCCAGGTTGGTGAGATGCGACTCCCATGGCATTGTGGCTGGAGAGCAGCAGGATTTAGGGTTTGAAAATTGCAGTGTAGTGTTAAAAACCATCAACTCTGACTTGGAGCTGTATTTGAATATCTGTGCACAGAAATACTGTGGAGATGAGATACTCGTGGCTGTATTTACCTTTTATCTGTGCTATTGCTAAGGGGCTGCTGGGCTCGGTCAAATATGGACAAGCTGCAAAGACCTCCAGCTCCCGGCGCGGCCCCTGGGCAAATACTGTCCTGTAGTTTGAGGCACCCAGGCCCCAACGGGCGTCATGTCCTACGGGGGCTCATCTCGAGTGGGCTGGAGTCAGGGGGTTTCTCAGCTCCTGCAGCTGCTGATACATGGGGTCAGCAGCAGGGAAGGACAGGGATGGGATCCTCAAACAGGACGAGAGCTTTTGGGAGAGTGGAAACGCAGACGCTTCTGAGCTCCCGTGGGAAGGTCAGTGGTTGCTGACTCTTGACGCAATTTATGGTGAGCACCCAAAAATCAGGACCGTAAAACCATCAGGACTCCTGTGACTCCTGCTGCTGTGCCTGAGATCTCTCGAGCGCTGGGGAGGGCTGGGGAGGGACTGGGACTGGTTTTGGTTTGGTGGCCCTGAGACCAGCGGGCTGTTTTTCCCCACACCAAGAGCGACCGAGCCACCGTTCCCACTTCCAGGGACTCAGGTCATGGTGAGGTCCACGGGAGGAGAAACCCTCTCACCTTCCAGCTCAGGCGTGTCCGTGGTCCCTTCCCTTTGCTTTCTCCCCCAACATGCAATCCCAAGTGCTCTCCTGTGCCAGCCCCATGCTGGACCCAGCAGGGATGCCCAGGAGAATGGCTCCAGGGCGGTGGGACAAGAGACTTGTCCTTTGGAGTGTCAAACAGTAGAGACACTGATTAGAGAAATGGCCTTTTGTTTTAAATCAAAAGCACCCCTTGATGGTAAGGTAGATAAAAAGCTATGAAGGAAAAAAGTACAGCAAGAACGGTGCTTTCGAAGTTGATGGTAATGAACATTGTGTGTTATTTAAAAACTGATGTCAGTGAAATAAAATTCTGTGCTTTGGCAGAAAAAAGATGCTTGAACTCTCCAGGAGTGCTACAGCTTCATCCTGGAAATGAAAGAGACGAGAGACTCATACCCTGAGGGTCGATCCTAGAGCTTCTCCGTTCTCTTTCATCAGTGCATGTCACTTCTTTGCCCTGATTGCTTGTGCTCCTTCACTGGCTTGAGTGTTGCTGTTTGCAGCTACAGATGGGAGCACCTTTACCAGAGCGAGGAAAATCAATCGATCCCTCTGTCTTTTCTGATGTCATTTGTCAAAGGTGGTTTAACGCTGTTACTCCTCTTACCTGGGTGCCATTTCTACTGAGCATGGTTCCCCTGAGTCTCACTTATTTGTGAGGGCGATGCTTTGTCTGCTGCACAAAGGCATCTCTCTGCTCCAGGAGCCGCGTGTGGGCACCGCCTCAGCACACACTTTCCATTCCTCAGCAGCCCCAGCCAGGGCTCTCAGGTGGCTTCTGTCTCTGCTTTTGCTCTGAGTGCCTCGAGAAAAGCCACTCAGGAAAGAATTAATGGTGCAGATCACGCTTTGCGGTAGCGAACCTGACCCCTGGAGACCTTCACACGTTACTCTCTAGTGGAGTGCTGTGTGTAGCACTTCTGCTGTAATTTGTTCCATTCTTTTATCACAGAAGCTGAAAAGGCAGTCAACAAAGTACAGATCGGATAAAACCTACCCTACAGAAGCATCTGAGCAACCAGAGAACATCAAGAAGAACAGATACAAGGACATCTTACCCTGTAGGTTGGAAATGGCAAATGTCCCTATTCAGCCTTTTTTTTTGTGCCAGCTCGAGTCTGTTCTCTTCCTCCCGTTCCTGCCCGCAGAGCTGCTGGGTTGTGAGCACCTGCTGCTGTGGGTTGGCCTGGAATTCTGCTGGTCAGATTTAAGGCTTTATCTCTGACTGTCGCAGCGTGTGCTCTGGAAGTCTTTGGCACGTATTTTCTACAGACAGAAAAACTTCCATTCAGTAGGAAGCCCATCCTCTAACGGTTGTCCTTGCCACCTCTGGGTGCTATTGCAGCCACATGCAAGGCCTGGTAGAGAATGGCTTTGGACAAGGATGATCAGAGAACACTGTTCCTTCCATCCATGCTAGCTTGAAAAAAATCAATCTACACTCTTGGTTGAGCCTGTAAGAGGGAGTGCAGGGTGATGCCAGGCTTGGTCTGCTCTATCATCGGGGATCAGTGTTGCTCTGGGGCAGCATCTGCAGCTCTTGCTGAAGCCCTCACCACCACCCAGAAAGGGACCTTGCCCATCCCTGCCTGCGTGGGGGCCATGGTGACTGCATGGAAGGAGGCTTGTGCAGCCCCTCGTCTGTCTGGGGGGAGCTCCCAATGTGTGGGTTCCCCCAAAGCACCTCGTGCTGCACTCTGAGGAGCTCAACAGTAACTGCTGCTGCTTCTGCTTTTGTGCCTGCAGTTGACCACAGCAGAGTGGAGTTGTCCCTGATCACATCAGATGAAGATTCTCATTACATCAATGCCAACTTCATCAAGGTATTGCTTCTTTCGTGCTGTTTTGTCATGCAAAGGTGTTTGTAGCACCCCTTTAGTGCTGCCTGGCCGCGTTGTGGCCGGAGGAGCGTGTCCCGTGGCTGCGGTGAGTGAAAGGACTGTGCAGCAGCTTCTGGGCTGCGCTCGAGGAAAATCCATGTACAGAAAACGTGTGTGATCAGTGAGTCCTTCCCACACGCCCCGGCAGCGCCGAGGGAGAGGGCTGCAGGGCGAGGGACGTGCACCCACGTCGGGGTGGGCGGTGGAACAGTTTGTGGCTCATAGCCCCCACTTCCTCCTCGGCGTTGCTGCCTTTGGTAGGTGACAGTGGTGCAAAACTGCCTGTGGCCAGAGTCACCTCACCTGGGAGCAGAGCACGGGCAGGAAACTCTGCACTGCAGCACGGCTGAGAGCCACCGCAGCGGCTGGCAGCGGGGTGGCCGGTGAGGGTCATCTCCATGGGGTGCAAAGCGTGTTTTGGAGCTCTGCTGTGCTCACAGCCCTCCTCTGTAGGTTTAGACTGGACATTAGGAAACAATTCTTCACAGAGAGAGTGGTCGGGCATTGGAATAGGCTGCCCAGGGAGGGGGTTGAGTCACCATCCCTGGCTGTGTTTAAGAACCGTTTAGATGTGGTGTTGGGGGATATGGTGTAGGGGAGAACTTTAGAGTAGGGTGGATGGCTGGGCTCGATGATCCCGAGGATCTCTTCCAGCCTAGATGATTCTGTGATAGACAGGCAGGCAGACAGAGAGATAGATGATAGATTTCTTTCATTCTCCACTGTAATGACCGAGGGCTCTGTGTAACCTGTCTGCAGAAGAGCAGACCTTCACAAGGGGGTTGGGGTTCATTCTTTGGCCACCAGCCCCAGCAGTGCCAAGCTGTGCCCCGCCATCACCTCTGGTGATGCACCACCTGCCTCAACGTCACCTCCAAGCTCCCAAACGTGCTGCAAGAGCTGGTGTTTTCTCTGGGAGCAGATCTCACCTCGAGCCCAGCTCCCTGCTTGGGTCTGTCTCTGGGGGGTTTGCACACCATTCAGTTCTGGTTGCTTAATTTAATGTAAGTGCCTAAAACTTAAGTATGTGAAAGCCCTTCTGAAATCTTAATTGTCTCATTGAAGTAAGATTGAGAAAGAGGGATGATTTTATTTCTGCCAGTGAACTGTGCAAAGATGTCTCCATGTCTGATTTGAATGCTGTTTTAGGGCGTCTATGGGCCAAGAGCGTACATTGCAACCCAAGGTCCTCTCCCCACTACTGTCATTGACTTCTGGAGGATGATTTGGGAGTATAAAGTCCTGGTAAGGTGCAGAGTTATATACCTTTATTTTTTTTTGAAAGAAAAGATTTCTGTACAGCCAGCCAGAAGTCCTTTTTGACTGAGCAAAGAGTGGGAGGGTCAGGGTTTTACTCCAGATGTTGTGTGTGCCCTGCATCCTTGCCATAAGCCTTCTCCACACTCGTGCTGAGCCAGAGATCTGCTTGTGGCTGTCTCTGCATTTGGGCTCTGAGCAGGAAAGGTCCTTGTGCCCAGGCTGTGGGTGATGTCCCCGGGTTGATCTGCCCAGGCTGTGGGTGATGTCCCTGGGCTGATCTGCCCAGCACTCGGGTGTCTGGGGAAGGCATCCCACAGAAATTCCTCGTTGCCGTTAAGAACCTGCAAGTGATTTTGCTGCCTGGATAAGAAACTTGTGTTCAGACTTTTCTAATGAACCTTCTTTCTGCAGATTGTGGTCATGGCTTGTATGGAGTTTGAAATGGGAAAGGTGAGTAACGTGTCAGAGATGGCCTCTGCGGTGACGGTGCCAGGGCAGGGTGGAGAGAGGCAGATTTTTATTAAATCTGATCAGTGGCAGCGAGTTTGTGTTCGATACAGGCTGTTTCCTGAGTCTCCAGCTACAGACTCTTACACCAGTTTCCAGCAGTGTAGCTGGTGTCTCTTGGGGGGGCAACCAGCAATGATGGATGGGGGGCTGGGGGGCTGGAACCGGCCTCCTCCTGGCAGGAATTTGGCAAAGTGGGACAGGAGAGGGTGTGGGTGGTGAATAACCAGAACCAGCAATGATGGATGGGGGGCTGAGGGGCTGGAATCGGCCTCCTCCCGGTAGGAGTTTGTCCAGCAAAGTGGGACAGGAGAGGGTGTGGGTGGTGAATAACCAAACGTGTCCTGCTTCTCACAACAGAAGAAATGCGAGCGGTACTGGGCCGAGGAGGGCTCTCCCCAGCAGTGCGGTCCCTTCACCGTCACCTGCGTGAGTACGGCTGTCACCATCGTGTCACCAGTGGTAGGAACGCGTGTCATCCCCAGAAAATGTGACTCTGACTTCTTGTTCCGCAGGAAGCCGAAGAGAAGAAAAATGAGTATGTGATTAGGACCTTAAAGGTGACCCTGAATGAGGTGAGTAGGAAAGGCCAAGGCAGGAAATGCATTTAGGTAGGTTTTTTCATATAAATAATATATTCAAATATGCACACTTTGTGAAGAAAATTTTATGGTGCTCAGCCTGCTATTTTAGATTTGACAGTAGCTGAAGGAATAAAGAAAGTAAAAAATTAATTAACCCAAAATGTCAGTTTCTGAAGCTGTTTGTCAGTCGTGGCAAATCAGACCCCCCTGGGTGAGCGAGGCCAACAGGTAAATCAAAAATGTCATAAAATTGCAATGCTCCTTTCGTTCAAAATGTCAGTTTCTGAGGCTGTTTGTCAGTTGTGGCAAATCAGACCCCCCTGGGTGAGTGGGGCCAACAGGTATCATCAAAAATGTCATAAAACTGCAATGCTCCTTTCGTAGCACGACCGTCTGCAAACTGCACCTCTAACCTTTGCCTCCTGCTGCAGTCGGGGATGGAGATGTCTGCAGCTCGACAGCTTCCCCCTGTCATGCTGGTGTCCTGGTCTGTGTCCCGGGAGCTGTGGCAGTGTCCCCTCAGTGGCACGGGGTGGCCCTGAGCCTGCCAGCACTCTCTCCTCTTCCAGGAAATCCGCACCATCCGCCAGTTCCACTATAAAAACTGGCCGGACCATGATGTCCCCTCATCCATTGACCCCATCCTGGAGCTCATCAGCGAGATTCGCTGCTACCAGCCGGACGACAGTGTCCCCATCTGTGTCCACTGCAGGTGGGTGAGCTGGTCATCGGGGGGACGGGTGGCCACAGCGTGTGGCAGCCACACAAACCTGTGGCCAAGCTCCTCTGGTGGAAGTCCGAAGGCAAAGATGTCCTCTGGGGACAGCTGGCATGGCTGGGTGGCCTGAGAGGAGAGAGGTAGCAGTTGGCTAGGAGGCCACCAACACCAAGCACGTCCCCGTGTGGGCTGGTCACCACAGGAGGAGCGAGAAGTGCCACGGTAGCACCAGCCATGCCCTCTCACCCGCAGCAGCACTGTGGGCAGGAGCCTTTCCTGGGGCAGGGGAAGGTGCACAGGGCCATCGTGTGGGTCTGCACCCACTGTGGTGTGGGACGGGAGGGTCACAAGAGGCTTTTTCAAATATCCCTGCCAGAAAAGGCAGCGTTCCCGTCCTCTGCCCCTGCTAGCGGCCCTGCTGTGGCTGTCGTTGCAGTGCTGGCTGTGGGAGGACAGGAGTCATCTGTGCCATTGACTACACCCAGAAGCTGCTGAGGGACGGGGTGAGTGTCTGCCTGGTCAGTGGCTGCCTGTGGCACCCCTGCATTGCTGTCCCCCCCTCGCCTTCTCTCCCACTACTCTCCCCTGCACCCCCTGACTGCACGCAGACGGATTCCAGCCGGGAATGGGGGGTCCCCGCTGCCTGACCAGAGAAATGCATTGGCCAAACCACTGATACCCCGTTCCCAGCTTGTGCTGCTTCTCTCTTTAGGCTCTGCATCATCCACACACTCTCCAATGCCATTGTCCCCTCCCCATCCTGATGGGAACAGCCCCCAATGCTTGTGCCGATGGGGAGAATCCTCCTCCCTCGGGCAGGACCTTCCCATCTTGAGCTCGGCTCTGCACTGGCCATCACTCTTCAATAGGGTCTTACTGCCTGGGTTTGTGTCTCTGCAATGAAGCACCAGAAATCCAGAGTTTCCAAACTATCACCTTGCTTTATGCTGACTCTGCAGTACAAATGTGTGTGAAGCAACGCCTGGGCTTGCGGTGGGTCCCTGGGACTCGCAGGGGTGGCTGCAGTGACCATGAACCCATTGATCTGGGAAATCCATGTCTTGCCCTTCATGCTGTTCTCAGCTCTGGCCAATGCTGTTATAAAAAGGGTATTTTCTGTGGAGTGCAAGACAGGAGGGAGGAGGCAAGCTGGTTCATAATGAAAAAATATCACTTAAAGCAGGTCCTTTGTTAAAAATTCTTGCAGAAGCAGGCTGGAATTTCTGACACTGCTTTAATCCACGTCATGACTTGGAAGCTGCTTGGATTTAGACCTGTCTGTAACTTTTCGTCTTTTCTCTTTCTTGCAAGATTGTTCCAGTGAACTTCAGTATTTTTAGTCTGATCCAGGAAATGCGCACGCAAAGGCCTTCCATAGTGCAGACCAAGGTACATTCGGGAAATTTTGCCAATTGGTATATTCTCCATACTGGGACGACTGGTACAGTCTCCATACTGGGATGACTGGTGTACTCTCCACACTGGGACCTCAGCTTTTACCAGCAGGGTTAGCAGTGGGGAAACACAGAGCGGTCGTGTTGCTGGGAACTGGGGTGTGTGGATGTTCTGTAAGGTCCCTGCTCTGAACAGAGGGTAGCTGACCCTTTCCCCGTGGATGGCTGGAAGGGCTTAGTGCTTGCAGCCTGGTTTATCGAAGGCTTATGCTGTGAAACCAGGGACTGTCCAGGAAATCAAGTGGGAACACTTCTCAGCTGAGATAGGCTGAAGAGGAAGCTCAATGCAGAACAGTGTTATTTGTGCACTCGAAAAACCCCCAAATGGTTCAGTCTGAGCCCTTTGAAAGTTGTGGCTTCTACCTCTTCTGAGAATTCACCCTGCAATGGACTAGAAAGTGGCAGCTCCTCTCAGGGGCTGATGCTTGCTTTGGGTACAGGTGACCATATACAAGTCCTGCAGGGCTGGCTCTCATCTCTGCTTTATCTCTCTGGGCCACAGGAGCAGTATGAGCTGGTTTATGATGTGGTGATCGAGCTCTTCGAAAGGCAGATTAAAGCACTTGATGCCCAGGAAGATTCTGCTGCTTCACAGGTACAAGTCTCCAGGATAAACACGCTGCCTCTCACCTCGGGCATTCCTGCTCTAACCTCATTCCTGCTGCAGGGTTTCCTCCACACACCTGGGATGAATCCTGTGTTTTCTGCTGCCCTCGATGCCCAAACTGAGCCTCTTTTCACGTTAACCCATGAGAATCCAGCTGTTTCCCTGGATGTGCAATGCTTATCACAGGATTTGGTCCCAGGCGAGAGCTAAACTTTTTTTTTTGGTCTCGAAACCTTTTATATATATTTTTATAATTGTTTAATGTAATGAGTGACTAGAAAAGCGCCAGCTATCTACAGTAGCAGCTGATTTCCATGTGGGTGTTCCAGTGAAACTTGTCTTGATGGAGTGCTTGCAAGGAACAGAGTGACTTTCAGTCTGGGCTGGGGAGCTTTGGGTACACACCGGGGTATGGCCAAGGGTGCAAGATGGTGCTTCTCTAGTGCAGAAACCAGCGTTACAGCTGGTCTGGGGGAGACAGTAGGCTGAAATAGCTTGTGAGAACACACATCAAATCTTTCAAGTCTCATACACCTCCAAAGGGAAACTATGTGGTCTTGGTATGAAGTAGCACATGAACAGGAACATCCAAAGCATCCATGGTTAAGCTTTTCTTTGCTCTTGCTGTTCTTTTGTGGCGTGAACTTCACCTTTCCTGTGCAGCCGTTTGCAATCTGGCTGAAGTCAACGCCTTGCCATTCTTAGGCAAAGGCTGAAATTACAATTAGCAGAATTTGTCATGAGCTTTTTTCTAAAGAATTGGGAACAGGATCCTGTGATGGGACTCGTGCCTGAGTTTTGCTGTAGCTCTTGCAGGATGTTCCAAGCTGGGCAAGAAAGAGCCATTTTCTGTGTGTTGTGGACAATCTGTAAGCAAAGGAGACAAAGGACTAATTTAGGGAAACTATGTGGTCTTGGTATGAAGTAGCACATGAACAGGAACATCCAAAGCATCCATGGTAAAGCTTTTCTTTGCTCTTGCTGTTCTTTTGTGGCGTGAACTTCACCTTTCCTGTGCAGCCGTTTGCAATCTGGCTGAAGTCAACGCCTTGCCATTCTTAGGCAAAGGCTGAAATTACAATTAGCAGAATTTGTCATGAGCTTTTTTCTAAAGAATTGGGAACAGGATCCTGTGATGGGACTCGTGCCTGAGTTTTGCTGTAGCTCTTGCAGGATGTTCCAAGCTGGGCAAGAAAGAGCCATTTTCTGTGTGTTGTGGACAATCTGTAAGCAAAGGAGACAAAGGACTAATTTGACACAAAAACGGTTCAAGCCCGGATGTGGTTTTGTAGCTCGTGGCCAAACCTCTCGCCCACCTCAGCCTCGCTGTCCTGAAAACGCTCTGCAGAGCACATGGCTGACGTGTCACACGTGGGACTGGGCTGAGGTGTCTCAGGGTCTGCCTGGGGACCCGACAGCAGAGGTGTCTGTGCAGGCTTGGAAATTCCAACTCCTGAAATGGCATGTTTGTGTTCTTTGCATTCTTTCTCCTCACTCCTGCTTTCTGACCTTTTCTTTCACTAGGTACAAACAAGGCATCCTGTGGCCAAGCCTCTTCTGACTCCAGTGGAAGATATCTATTCCCTGAGTTTACTAACCTGGTAAGGCCATGGCACAAGCACCCTGGGTTAGCATTTTCAGTCACCCGTGCGATTTCAGGAAGATGCATTTTTTAACATGTGCTTTGTGACACAGTTCTGTTTGAATGTAGCATTTAATTTATCAGCAGGATCTGTTGCCTCCCATGAGTCCCACTCTGACTCTCACTGTTCTGAGCATAACTCTCTTCTCGTTGATGAGACTGAGTCTCAGCCTCTCCCCTGTGGGCATTATCTGCCCCCTCTTCTGCCCGTGGGTCTGTTTCATGTTGTGCTCACATGATGTTTCCCGTAGGCACTGAAAACATGTCATAGGGCAATATAAAAAAAGTCTCTTGTACCTGGAGACCCCCCCAGTGCCGGTTCCCCTCAGCCCAGAGTGGTTCACCCTGCCCAGGAGCCCCAACCAGTCCTGTCTTCCAGCTTCCCATGCTGCTCTGGTGCCCACATCGGAACCTGATGTGGGCAGCTTCGGAGGGGGGTGGGATCTTCCTGTGGGCATCTTGTGGTTTGCAGTGTCTGCTTTCTGTAAAAAACTTCACTTTTTGGTGCAGCCTGCACTGAGGGTGTATTTCACGCATTTAAAAGGGCTCCTCTGATGCACCATTTGATGGTGTTTGAAGATGCACCAGGGAGCAGAGTCCTGCCTGGTGCTCCTTGCTGGAGGCTGCAACGAGCTCTGTGTTGCTGGGTCTGCTCTCAGGAGCCATGTTGTGGGGCCCCGTTAGCAGATTAACGGGCATTTCTGAGTACTAGATGGCTTTGAGTTCATATCGTGGTGCTCTGTTGCAGCTCGGAGCAAGAGCAACAGGATGTGCATCGAGGTCTTCCTCCGGCGGTACAAAGCAAAGCCCCCCCGACATCGTGGTCTGCCACGGGAGGACAGGACAGCCCCGGACATGGAGCCCAGCCCATCAGACAGGCCATCTCCTTCAGCACCTTGAACTTCATCAACTGCAGGAAGGTGGCTGTCGCCCCGATGTGGGGCACTGGGGACACTCTTCAGAAGCACCGCAGTTTGGAGCTCAACAGCATCTCCCCGGAGCAGCTGCTTCTCCCCCTGGAGCCGCCGGGAGCCGGCAGGGGAGGGCCCCGTGGCAGACCCCCTCTGACACGGACTACATCATCCCCCTTCGTGCTGCCGCAGCAGGGAGAGGGCTGGAAACAGGGTGGAGAGGATGCAAAGCCCATTTTGAATTCACAGTTGCCAAACGCCGGCTACTCGAGCTCTCGGGTGAAGACGCAGGACAGATTTTCCCCTGTGGAGCCAATCCACTTGAGCCGAGACGTGGATGGCCCCCCAAGCCGCAGGAAACATGGACAATGTCCTTACCCTTACTGCTGCTCAGCAGAAGACCCCTACTTCTCTTCCCTCTCTCCAGACGACCCCGCGTCCCCCGTGTTTGCCAAGAGCTTTGCGGAGGGGCAGGATGCACCTCTCCCTCCTGGAGCTGCGAGGGCCCCGCTGCAGCCCGCCATGGCCAGCCCCCCGCCGCCCGGGGCCGTGTCCCACCGTGCTCCACGGCTGCGTGACGAGAGGGTGTCCTCCCCGAGCAGGATGTCCTGCCCGAGTAAGTGGGGGGCTCTGCAACGAGCAGGGTTTGGTGAGTGGGGATGGTGATGCACTGGAGGGGTGTCTGATGGTGCCCAGGCAGGGCTGCGGCTGCTCCTTGGGGCTGTGCTCCCACGGGAACATCCTCGCACTCATTTCATCCTGCCTTAAATTTTTTCCATAAAAATAAATGACATTTTTAGAGCAGCATGGTTCTGGGTTTTGCACTACACAGCTGCTCTGGGCTACTGTGTCACCAGGTTGGGCTCTCAGGGAAATGGGGCCAACTAATTTTTAAAGACCAGGCTTCAAACAGGCTGATCTTAAAACTGGCTGATCCGAGAAGCGGTCAGAAAGCTCCCAGAAATGGTTTTCTCTGAGGAGCTACTTCCCAAGTCAAAAAGCCGCTCCTCCCTGCAGAGTGTCCTGTGTCGTGACATCCCACTGAGGCTGAGCAAACCAGGACTTCAGCATTAGTGTCTTTCCCAGATCTGTAGCCTTAAAACCATCCCCTGCCGTATGAAGAAGGAGAACCCTTCCTTGCTCTGGTCAGTCCTGGCCCAGTCAGACATTTCCCATTGTCCACAGCTGTGGCGTTGGCTGGGCTGCGTCCTGCTCAGCATTCAGTGCCCATTGTCACAGCACTGTGCTCGTTATCTGGGTGCTGGAGCCTCTCGAGAAGCACTGGGAGCTGTGACACTAGCCCCACAGCGATGGTGGCCATGGGCCAGCGTGCTGGGCCTGCGCCCCTCATTGTCAACGGGCAATGGCAGCTCTGTGGCTGGCGCTGCTGGACACCCACCCTTGGGGCCACGTAGCTGGTGGCAGGAGAAGTGGTGCTGAGGACTATCTGGATTTTTATCTTCCGTTTAGAAGCGTTTAACCATCATCTCTGGTGCGTGGGCTGGGCGAGAGCAGTCAGCTCTGAGTCTCTGCCATCCGGTGATCTGTCCCTGTCTCCCCAATTAGCCATCCTGCCACAGCCAGAAGATGATGATCCTCCGCCCCTGCCCGAGCGAACCCCCGAGTCCTTTATCGTGGCTGGAGAATCTGGTAAGTGCATTTAACAAAGTGGGGGCCGAGCAGTGCTCTGGGGGTTCTCCCCACATCTGTATGGTGCCTTTGCTGCGGCTGCCGGGGATGGGAAATGACCTCTCTTGTGTCCAACTGTTTCTAGGACAATTTCCTCTGGCCACTTCTGATTTTCAGCTTCCAGCCAGAAACACAAATATCGGAACCTCTCTGGAGTGGAGTGGTGAGTCTCACTCAGAGAAGTTTAACAACTCGGTGAGACTCAGACCGTGTAAGGTGCGTACGTGGCTTTTCATCTCTTCTCCAGCGCTATCACTATGCCAATCTCCTCACCATGTTTCCTTCTGTGAGAAAGGCTCTAGTTTTGGCACTGTGCACTTTACATAAATTATTTCAGGGTTCAGGACTGGGAGGAAGATGTGGTCTCAGTCAGGGTCCTCTTTATCAACGTCTACTTTACTCCAAACATTAATTTTTGAGGTCCTGAATCCCAGACAAGGTAGTACGAATATTGTCCCTTTTAGAGAAGGATGATGACGACAGGAAGTCAGTGTTCTGCTGAGGTTCACACCGCCCGGTGGAACAGGCAGGAGCTGAACCAAATTTAGGCATTTCTTGACCATCCCATAGAGGAATGATAGCTTTGTAAAGTGAAACAATAAGGCGTAAGTCTATCTTCCATTACATGAGCATGGAGGTGTGTGTGGGAGGGTGTTTGCACATAACATCATTTCCTCGCCTTCTCGGGCTTGCTTGTGTCAAGGGAACCACGTTTGGCTGTGCCATTTCAAACACTTTCCTTGTTTTTTGTTTCCAGAGTGTGAAGCTTCGGAGCCCACAAACAGGTATAAGTTTAATGCTGGGATAAACTGTCTTTGGAAATGAGGTCTGCTTTTTACTGAAGCTGCTTTACCATGCTCAGTAAATGTCTTTAGGATCTGTGCTCCGTCCAATGGAAACTTTGTGTTGCTAAGTAGTTCTGCAACTAAATAGTTCTAAACAGAACTAGACAGTTCTGCAACCAAACGAAGAGCTAGTTCTGTATTTCCTAACCCACACATGACGATGGTCCCTGCAGCCTCCCCAGGCTGAGGGCTGTCGCATCTTTAGCTGATGAGATGACTGGCCTATGCCAGTTAAAGCACTGTGGACCTCTCAGTGAAAGGATATATCTATTTAAAGCTTGCCAACCAGCTCTTTTATCTTTACTTTCTTAGAGACAACCCGGGATCGCTCTAACTCTCCTCCTCCACTTCCTGAAAGAACCCCAGAGTCATTTGTTCTTGCTGAGGCAGCAAGTAAGTGACGAGTTATTTTCTCAGCATGTAACTGAGATTTTACACTCACACCTCAGCCTGCAGGGAGCTGAGGAGATCGCACTTGTGCAAGGCATCACCAATGGTAGCGCTTCGGGACTGAATGCAGGAGAGTTCAGCAGATAGAAAGAAAGTAAAGGCAACTGGGGGACCTGCTGGAAACTTCTAGAGCTGCTGCATTACAGGAAATGAAAAGCAACAACAAAGCCCTTAGAAAAAAGCAAGAGGGTTCTTGAATGACCTCTGAAAATGTTGTGATCTGTGTTCCCAGGTCTGCAGCCTGCTGCTAGAAATTCTATGTCAAGTCCTCTGGGCTCGGAGAAGAGCACTTCTGAAACGTGGCCAGAGCCTACGAAATGCTTCAGGAGAAGCAAGGTAACGGAAAGGAGACGAAGCAAGAGCCATTGGGAAGGGAGGGGGAGAAGAAGAGATGTTCTAGTTACAGCTACTGCTGCTTTCTCACTGCCGACCTTGTGAAAATTGCCTGCTCTGAGACCGCTCATGTTTAGGGCAAGGAAACAAGACTAATAAAAATACTCTGGTGTAGAATTGCAAACTAAAGCCCCGTCTGTGCTAGAACAGTCACACAGCCCGACCTGTGCGAACGCCTCGGGCTCCGAACACCCCCATCCCAGCTCCTCTCAGGAAAAGCTGCTCCAGTGGAGTCCAAATTCTCATGTTGGGCAAGTGCTGCTCGTCAGCCCTCTCCTCCTCCTGTGGCCCTCGTTAACTATCTCATGTGCAATTGTACTTCGGGATGTTACAGTTGAGTACAAAAGCATTTGAGGAAAGCAGCAGGAATAATGGAAACTGGAGGCATTTGGGTTGGGTAGAAAAAAGGCAGGGACAAACCGAGCAGCAGAAATCTGCATTTCAGTTTGGGCACAATGCTTCTTGTGAGACGTGTAATTTATCAGTGCATTCCCTTCATCATAGTACCTGAGCTACTGCTCCCTACATTTTTTTCCAACAAGCTGCCTTTTTTTTTTCTTCCCTACAGAGCTTGAAAATATTGAAAAACGTGAAAAAGAGTAAGTCTGCATCTTCCTGATGGCTTTAAGCAAGTGGGGCAAGAACTTGCCCCATCCTGGATTCTACCCAGGGTACACGGAGCATAAATAAGGAGTTTCTCATTAAGTTGCCTTTGATCTATAATTAAGATGCTTATCTGGCAAACAGGACCTCTAAAAACTGTTTAAAGTGGTTCTGAGGAAATATTTTCTGAATGGACTGTGCTGCAGTAAAGCACTCACCCCCTGCTACGAGCAAATAACGTCCTTAAAGCCGTGTGACATTCCAGCTCTGAAGTGGACTGTGCTGCAGTAACGCGCTCGCTCCCTGCTACGAGCGAGTAATGTCCTTAAAGCCGTGTGACATTCCAGCTCTGCAGCTGGAAGATGCTTAACTTTGTCTTGTGCTGTCACGCGTGTCTCTGCGTGTTTTCCCACACGCGTGTCTGAGCCCAGCTCTTCAGGGAATTACCACAGTGACTGAGTGCTTCTCATTTCTTATTTCTAGGCATCTGCAGCCCATCTTCACAGACAAAACCATCAGAATCGGCCCCATCAAACCATTCCAGGTCTTTCCTTAACTTTGGTATGGTTTTGTCTTTATATTTTGGGGTGGGAAGTGCCTGTTTTTTGAAAGTCTAAATGCAGGTACAGGGCTGAATGCTAAAAAATTACAAACATTACAAATGTTTATTAGTTTTTCACTCATTCACAACTTTATGCACGAACTGTTTAAAGACCAGGTAAGGATGGAAAACATAGACCCTGAAACCTGCTCTGACAATTGTTTCTCAGAGTGTGAACAGCCTGAAGCGTGTGTTTGTCTTTCCTGTATCTCAAAGCCTTTATGTGGCGACAGAGACAGCGGAAGAAAAGACAAAGCCGTGGCACAGGGCAGCTGCTGACGCTGGGTAACACCACAGAGGAGAAATACCCTGTTTTCCACTTAAAATTCTTCTACAAGAGAGTGGTCATTTATTAGATTTGGCATAAAATCTAGTTATCTTGATATTGCTGCTATAATGACAGTATTTGTCAGACAGACACACCCATAGGCTGTTTCTGCTCCAGTTGACTTACAGCTACAGGATGTTGTTTTAACTTAAAGTTTGGGAAAGTACTGAAATTTCAAGTATTTTTGAATAACGTATTATCCTAAGGAATTACACAATCAACACCTATAACATACAGAATCTGTTGCATTAAAAAAAAATCATTTCTTCCCAGGCTTTGCAAATCGATTTTCAAAACCTAAAGGACCAAGAAACCCACCCCCAGCATGGAACATTTAGATATTATTTACAGGAATTTGTGATTCGTGAAGTGCTGCTGATCCGCCTGGAGTGCTCATCCCAGTGAGGTTTCCATCACAGTAAATACCCCAAAAGCTGTTGCGTGGTACTTGCAGCTCAGGCACTACTTGAACGTTCCTCATCAGCTAAAGTTTCAAAGCAGAGGAGCTCACAGAGTAACCAGCAGCCCAGCACTTTCAGCTAATTTACGACAGGATGGAAACTAGAAGTGGGAATAGGTATTTTATCCTAAGGAAGGACACATTTCTGTTGTGTTTTGGAATGTATTCACTTCGAAAGGATGGCTTTGAACTCTCTGAGACAGAGCAGTGTGCACTGGTGAGGGGATCCAGCCGGGATGCTGAGGGATGCAGAAGGACCATGGCAGGACCGAAGCAGGATCAGGCTCTGGAGGCTGTGAAGGCAGCACGGATGGAACTTCACCCCCGGGATTACAGACCCCAGCTTCTGAAGTGTTTACATTTCTTGGAGTAAAACAGAATTAGCATCTCAGGTTTTAGAAATTATTTTCCCTTTAGGTTTCTTTTTTTTCCATCTGAGTGAATCAGATGATTTGTCTCGATTGTCGCTCAGTAAGACTAAGATGCTGACTGACCACAGAGGGACTGGACCAGCGCTATCGGGTGGCAGAGCGTGCTGACCTGGCTGCCCGTGCCACCCAAAAAACCAAACCCCAGTGAGCAGAGACCACTGGCAGCGCGTGTCACCACGTCCCACAGCAACCCCAGGGCAACACCTCCAATGCACGTCTGGGGAGATGACATTTCTAGACAGATTCCTCTGCTATTTATATCCTCAGCGGGAAGGGATAAAGATGTTGAAAACGGCTTTGTGTGATTGTTTTCTGGCAGAGAGGGGAAAACAGGGTGGGAGCAGTTATTTGGGGTGAGGGTGGCAGAGCCCTGGAAGAGGCGGCCCAGGGAGGGTGTGGAGGCCCCTTCTCTGGGGATGAAGCCCCCCCCGGGTGCTGTCCCGAGGGATGTGCTCTGGGAACCCGGCCTGGGCAGGGGGTTGGACCGATCATAGAATCATAGAATCGTCTAGGTTGGAAGAGACCCTTGGGATCATCGAGTCCAACCATCTCCCCTACTCTACAAAGTCCTCCCCTACACCATATCCCTCAGTACCCCATCTAAACGTCCCTTAAACACATCCAGGGATGGGGACTCAACCCCCTCCCTGGGCAGCCTGTTCCAATGACCGACCACTCTCTCTGTGAAGAATTCCTTCCTAAAGTTCAGTCTAAACCTATCCCCCCTAATGTTCAGTCTAAACCTACCCCCCCTTGTGCACTGGATGCTGGAGATACCTAGGTGGAGGCCCAAAGACAGCATTGTGAATGTGAAAATGCACCATACAGGGAAAATATGTGAAAGCAGACTATACGAAACTAAAGGCCAGCCAGCCTTGGTCTTTGAAAAAGCAAATGACCTGAACGTGCAGTTAGATCCTTGAAAAATTCCCCATACTCCTGTACTCGTTGAAAACTTCTGGCGAGTCATTTTTAAAGAATAAAACAGTAAAGAATTTTTAAAGAATAAACAGATAATCATCTCTAGAAGGTTAGAAGGTCCTTTCCAACGCCGACAACCTCCGTGATTTGGGGGATTGGGTCAAGACCGGAGCCCGCCGGCCGCGCCCAGAGACCTCCAGCCGCTCCCCCGGCACCACAAACCCGCACCTCACGGGCCCGAGGCCCGCTCCGAGGGGAGCAGCCGCTCCCGCTCCCGCTCCCGCCCGCCCGTGACGGACGCAGCGTCTCGTCACGCGTGAGAAACCCCGCGGAAATAAAGCGTGTTTCTGGCCGCGCTGTGCGAGGGTCCGGTCCCGGGGCTCCCGGCGCCGCCATGACGGACCCGCGCGCAGCTCCCGGCGCCCTGCGCGCCGCTGGGCCACGTGACACACCCCCCCCTTTCCCTTCCCGGCACCCCCCGCGCACGCGCGCGCCCCCGGACTACAGTTCCCGCCGCCGCCGCCGGGAGCGGGCCGTGGCGCGGCGCCTGCGCGGTGCCGCCCCGGCGCTCGGGCCATTTAAATGTGTGTGAGGGAGACTGTGAAATGGCTGCGCAGGTCGCTGCGGTGCGCGCCGTCTCCCGGGCCCCGGAGGAGCCGCCTCCGCTTCCCTCAGGGGACCGGCCCGGCCGGCCCCGTGGAAGCGGGCGGCGGCGACGGGG
>NW_015090898.1:885917-909841 GCF_001431845.1 Calidris pugnax
GCGCTGCGGGAGCGAAGCCGCCGTCCTGCGGCGGGTGCGGTGCGGGGCACCGAGCGGGGGGGCTGCCCGGGGTGTGCGGTGTTGGTGTCCCCCCTCCCACCGGACAAACCCCCAGAGGATTCTCCGGTGGGGAGGCCGGGAGGGCCCTGTATCTCCCTGGGGGGTGTGTCTTTTGTATTTTTTTTTTAACCAGCACTGACTGTTTTGGTTCTGCTCACGAGTTTCTGATAGTAAAAAGCCTCTTGGTGAGAGCGATGTAAATAAAAAGCAGTTACAAAAGCTGCTGTAATAAAGCCCTGCTGTGGGTTATCCTCCAGGAGTGTATGTGAAGGTGCTGTGCCAAGGAATCCAAAGGTGCAGGTGCCCACAAAAGCCAGATCTATCGTGAACTCCAGATAGTAGTGGCTCAACAGCAGGCAAAACTATTATGGGGAGGGACTTTTCACTACTGTTTAATGCTTCTCAACCTCTGTGTTTGAATAACGACTCTAAAAGCTGCTGGATTGTATATTTCAAACTTTAGCTTGATAAATGTTGATAAAACTACGGAAGTAGTGTATCTTCCTAGAGTGGGAACTGTGTGTCAATTCTAACCCAGGAATCAAACTAGGTCTTCTTTTAACGAAGGCTTAAACGCTGTTAAATTTACCTTCTGAGTTCCTGATTTGCCCAGGAAAGCTGTTTTCTGTCTGAACGTCTGAAGCTCTTCAGTGCTTGTCCCAGGCTGTGTTAGTGCCTCTCAGGATGGGGCCAGGTTTCTTTTTTCTGTCTTCCACTATCAGTTTTTTACTTCTATGTGCAATCTAATTGAACAGCCTGTTTCTTTGACTGAACTATTCTGATCTTTGGCAACGAACATCTCCAGTGTTGTTGTGTTTGATGCGATGCTGGTGTGCTCAGTTACTGATGTCTGATAGTTCCAGCCTGGCTGAGTTCTTGGCTCTGCTGTCGCTTTGCCTCGCTGCGGAGGTACTTTGATGGCCTGGCTGTAGCTTTCCTTGTGTTTGAGGTACTGGAGGCTTTCTGCTTATTGAAAGGAATAATTAAAACAGTATTTCCTTCAAGTTTGTCAGGCATCACCACCTTAACTGTCACTGAGCAGCTTCACTTAGTGCAGAGGTCGCTGTCACCGCAGCAGTGGGACTCTGCTGTGTTCAGTGGATGCAGCCCCTGAAGGGAGTCAGGGTGGATTTTATCCTGAAAATAGCCCAGTGTTCACTGAAGTTCCGAAATGCAGAGTGCAAAGTGTGTGTCTGCTGTCGGGGAATACCTTCAAACAGGAAGATACTCTGAATTAGAACTAGTGTATGTCTGAGGTTTTTAAACTGTGTCTAAAATTAGAAGTCCTTAAAATAAGACACCTTTAACAACCAAAAATTAACTTAGGAACATCTACAAGGAAGTATTCCCAACAGCTCATTGATGGCATGGGATTCTTGTTTAGTTTCAGCTTGGACTCTCTGGTCCCACCAGAACGAAGATCTTCTCTGTAATTAGTATGTCCCTTGCAGTTAGTAAAGGGATATCTCTACTGTGTACTTGAGAGCTCAGTGACAACAAGCTTATGCTTGGTTAACTTCTGAGACTTCCAAAAAAGCTTATTCAAAGAACTGTTCCAGTTTACTTATCAAAACAAGCCGTACCACCTTTCTTTTCCTGCTTTCCCTAGCTCTAATATAGAAATAAGAGCATTTGCTGTTTGTAAAGGCTAACAGCAGTGCTGTGAAAACTTGTATTTCAGGTCCTAAGACAATTGTGTGAAGTTAGTATTAAGCAATCAACTCTCTCTTTGCTTCATGAGTAATTCTGTTCATTACAACAGGCTGTTATGAAGGTCACTCATCTTCAGTGAAGAGCTCTGAGACCGAATGTGTGATGATGTCGTTAAATCCTGCGGTTAGACTGAATCACTTGAAGCTGTGTATATTTATCATTGTACCTTTTCTCCTAGATCAGTGTAACATGCTTTTTTCTTTCACTTCAAGTACTGCAGGAGAATAAAGAGGGAATACAAATGGGATAGCTTTGCAGACAACGAGGGGAAGTGTTAGCCCAGAGCCCTGTGCTGCTGAAAAAGTTCAGCGATCGCGTCTTCTACTCGGCTCTTCCCTTCAGCAGCCTCTGGTCCCTGTGGCCATCCTGGTGACACAGCTCCTGGGGGTTCTGAGTGATTCTGGCATGAAATAGTTCTTTGGTTCAGGCAGATTAAAGCTTTATTTTAGCAATGGAGTTTTTTGACAGCCGGGCCATCAAGATTTCTAACTTCCATTGTTATTTGCTAAATATTATTTGAATTAGTTTTTATTCCTAAAAGACAAGCAATTAAACTGTTACATCTTACCTGATGCAACTGCTTCTTTACATTTTGTCTCTCAGCCTTTTATGGGTGGATTTGCCTTTAAAAAAACCTGAAACCTTTATTTCTAGCTCTGGAGCAATTAAACTGTTACATTTTACCTGATGCAACTGCTTCTTTACGTTTTGTCTCTCAGCCTTTTATGGGTTGATTTGCCTTTAAAAAACCTGAAACCTTTATTTCTAGCTCTGAGTTAACTGAGTAATTAACTGCAAGACTGGCAAAGGGTGGCTGAAGATGTGGGTGTGATGGTTTGGATCCTTTCTGGTCACAGGCAGGTTAGAGTGGGGTCATCAGCAGGAGTGTGACTCTTGTGCTCTGTCTGCACCAAACAGTGATGCTTTGGGCTTCTCAGCGAGCCAGGGGCTGCGGACGGGTGCCTTGGCTGCAGCATCTGTCACCAGTTTGGGGCAGATTTATAATGGGGATTAAAAACGGCCAGAGTGATGCTTGATGTGAAAACTTAGTTTTGTTTAGCCATATCTTCTTTATTTGGAAATAACAATTCTAAGATTTAATACACAAGATCAGCAGTCTGAGATTATTTTTTTTTTTTTGGCCAGAAAGTGAACTGCTGTAAGTATTTCTACCTGTAAATGTCAATAATGCTTATACCTTTTCGGTTGCGCTCTGTTTTGCTTCTATATTGTGTATCCAAAATCAGGGAAGTGTTCTGTAATGAAAGTATTAATGTTTAAATGTTGCACATACTTGTTTATTTTCTTCCCCTGTGTGTCACTGCCTTAAATGTCAGAAGTTATAAATATGCTTAATTATAGATGTTCTGAAATACGGACTCCTTCTAAAGGTATTCTAATAAAGCTATTAGAAATATTTCTAAAATATTAAGCTTGAGTTTTGAAAGTTTTCCTTAATCCAAGGCTTTCTTTGTATAACAACTAGATATTATTGCATTTTTTGTTGTATAATTAAGTCTTATAAGTCAAAAGTCACAGTATTGCTATTGGCCAGTTTCCCTGGGAATAGATGGCAGATAAGAGGTCTTAATTCTTTTTGGGTGAACGTGCTGCAACTGCAGAACTCTGATCTTCTTTTTATTATTGCTGCCAGAAACTCCAGATGAAAACGGGAAAACCCAGCGAGCTGACAGTCTTATTATGAAGAAGATAAAGAAAAAAAAGAAAAAGAAACACCGGGAAGATGTGAGGGGGAAACGCCTGAAGATGTACAACAAGGAAGTGCAGACAGTGTGTGCTGGACTCACTCGCATCGACAAGGAGACTCTGTCTCCAGGACAGTGTGATAACTTGGAGATGAACAAGGAATCCTTCAGGTATCTGAAGGATGAGCAACTCTGCAGACTGAATTTGGGAATGCAGGAATATCGGATACCCCAGGGAGTACAAACACCATTTGTGACGCACCAGGAGCACTCTGTTCGCAGCAGCTTCTTGAAAACTGGCACTAAATTTAGTAACTTCATTCATGAAGAACATCAGTCCAATGGTGGTGCTCTGGTCCTTCACGCTTACATGGATGAACTCTCATTTTTGTCTCCAGTGGAGATGGAGAGATTTGCAGAAGAGTTTCTGGCGTTGTCATTCAGTGAAAATGATAAAAACGCAGCTTACTATGCGTTAGCCATAGTGCACGGAGCCGCGGCTTATTTACCAGACTTCCTGGATTACTTTGCTTTTAACTTTCCTAACACTCCAGTCAAAATGGAAATTTTGGGCAAGAAGGACATTGAAACAACAACAATTTCAAACTTTCACTCTCAGGTAAGAACTTTGTTTAAAGTTTTTATGTTTAAAGGCATAAAAGTTGCACAACGCCTAGATTTGATTGGTCTCATGAATCCAGAGAAGGGTTGGCCTGAAGTAGGTGAGGCACAAACTTTTTTCTTAGCAGATGAAAAAAAGTTGTGTTGGAACTACTGCTGCTGGGATGTTTATTCCTGTTCCTGCTTAAAGTTCTTTTGTGCCCACTGGTAGCTGGTGAAGCACGTTTCAGATGTTGCTGTGAGCTGCAGAAAGATCTGCACTTCCCCTCCTGCAGATTTTCAGTTGGTCCAAAGTTGGGAGAACACTGACTTTGTTCAAAAGAACCGTAAGTCTGTGTAAGAGTTGTTCAGATTGCAAACTGCTGCTCAGTTTTCAGTGTGTCATTCACAATAAATGAGGTGGGTTTTTTAACATCTTAATTCTATCTGTAGCTGATGCCAGGTGTTGTTTAAACTTTCCAGCTTCAGAGAGGTGGTTAGAATAGCTTTTTAATTGCCTTTGAAGAAGGCTTTCACTTTATATACTACCTTGATTTTCATAATTGGCTTAAACTATCTTAGATTCTTAAATGGCATCTTAAATGGATGCAGCACTAATAACTAAGCAAATGTCAAGTTTCCTTTATGAAAACCCCTTGTGTTTGACTCTCATGATCAAGCTTAGGACTGTCCATGAACATGCAGCAATACTACAACTTAGGTAAACTTATTTTGGATGGAATAAAACCTCTTCTCGCTTAGTCTACTCTAAGAACAGATTCAAACTGCTCTTACTTTTAAAGTCTTTATTCAAGACCTTCATTATTTTTCCTGGTTTGCCTGTTGGAAGGGAAGACCTGTGTCTCTGTAGTGCAGGGCACTGGTGGAACGGATCTTCTTCAGTAACAGGCTTTGAAAGGGTAACGCTGCTGGATGGGCTGTTGGGGTCCCTCCAAACTTACCACATGCTTATAAGCAAGATTTGAGTTGGAAAAGCTGTTACCTCTGTACAGAAAGTTGCTGTGTGGTCACTTGCTGCATCTTTGAGTACTTTCCAGCGTTTATCATAGATACCATTAAATTAGTAATTCTGACACCTTGTGAATTTGATGAATAGCTGCTGCAGCACTTGTTTTAAACCAGCTTCTATTTCTTGGTTTAAGTAAATCTTCGTGCTGACAGAGCTGCGTGCAAGAGCACATTTCTCCAAAACCTGCCTGTTTGAGCCTAGGAACTGCTGCTGCAGCACTGAATAGCTGCTGCAGCACTTGGTTTAAACCAGCTTCTATTTCTTGGTTTAAGTAAATCTTCGTGCTGACAGAGCTGCGTGCAAGAGCACATTTCTCCAAAACCTGCCTGTTTGAGCATGGGAACTGCTGCTGCAGCACCAGACGTCTGCCCAGCACAGACGTGTGCTCTGCAGGTGGGGAACCTGTCCACGGGTTAGGCTTTAAAGGCTGCCCTATTAGTGATTTATCTGTGTTCTTTGGCATCATGATTACCTTCTAATTTACTTCAAGTACGTGTGATGACCCCCTAAAATGGCTAAAGAGTGCCAACTGGCTATTTAACAAGTACACTTTTTTTCTTGGTGAATGTCTCCATCTTGTGAATAGCTCACACTATAAATACGTACGCGTGAGGAACGGATGGTCATAAATAAGAGGCTTCGCTGGGTTCTAGTCTGTGCTGGTATTTCAATTAATTCTATTTTAAGTACTGCCTAAACTTGGTTAAGATTGAGTCATGACATAAGGTTCGGTTGGTCTAAAACACCTCCTTAAACCGGGCTCCAGCGTGACCTGGTTAATCCTCTCTGGCTGAGGCTGCTCTCGCTGAGCCGACACGGGGAGGTGCAGCTCTCACAACTCCTGAGACTCTTCAGAGGATACAGCTGGTGCTACGGTGTCCTGTGTGAAATGGATGCATTTAAATTGATGGTGGGTTCCACTATGGTAGCTGCTAAAACCCAATTGTTGGCTTGTCTTCACTGAAGAAGGGTAAAATGCCCCGGTTCAGAGAGCCTGGCTGTCTCTGTGCCGTGCAGGGCTGCTGAGGAACCAACAAACAGGTCGAGCTTCACTTTTGGACCCTCCTGTGTGAGCTGATACGGGGAGGTGCAGCTCTCACAACTCCTGAGACTCTTCAGAGGATACAGCTGGTGCTACGGTGTCCTGTGTGAAATGGATGCATTTAAATTGATGGTGGGTTCCACTATGGTAGCTGCTAAAACCCAATTGTTGGCTTGTCTTCACTGAAGAAGGGTAAAATGCCCCGGTTCAGAGAGCCTGGCTGTCTCTGTGCTGTGCAGCGCTGCTGAGGAACCAACAAACAGGTCGAGCTTCACTTTTGGACCCTCCTGTGTGAGAAATCCTACAGTACAAAAGCAGCTTGTCGTTATGCCTCTGCAGATTAAGCAGGTTACAGTAGTGTTGTGTGCTGTAATACTGATTTTATTTTTAATTGAAGGCACTCGGTTAAAAGATACAACAGCAGCTTGTCGTTATGCATCTGCAGATTAAGCACGTTATGGTTATTTTTAATTGAAGGCACTCGGTTAAAAGTCACTTCCATTCAAGGCTGACCCTTCTGTCCATGTGAAGCCCTTTGCTGACCCGACCCACGCCGGGGTGAGGGGATTTCAGGCAGTAGGTGGTCTGGAGTCCCGGAAGCTGGGTGTCAAGAAATGGAACTTTGATCTGTAAACTGCAAGTGAACTTGCCATTTAACGTGACCTTTGGCTCCTACAGCCGTTTTGTATGCCTTTTCAGACAAACTGAATTTTCAGAAGGAAGTGCCTCCAATTCAAAATGAGGACTTTAATCTGGGAGACTTAATTATCACTAAATTTTTCATTTAACTCCCTCACAAGGTGAATTTCTTTGTTCTCCGGTCAGTGAGGACAATGTAAACCAGATGTTTATAACCAAGCACTCTCATGTCTATTTGTAGTATAACTGGTTGGTTTCTGTACATTAAAATACTTAAGGCTCAATGTTCTCTGGATTCTTTGCTTGCCTTGGCTCTGCTCATCTGTTCTAACGTGTTGGTGCTAAAGCTAAGCTTAGATTGGAGCTATTCTCTTGGAGCAAGGGCTTTCAGGACTCTTTCAAGACTCGAATCACTGAACAGTAACTTGAGAGCTTTCTCTGCGTAAGGACAGACATCAGTTTGAAAGCCCTTAGCAGTGTAGCAGAATGAACTCTTACTTTCCCTCCCAGCTGTTCCAGTACCACTGCTTCTAGGTCTATCTGAATTGGAATATACCTACACTTGAAAACCCACTTCTGCTTTTTTCCCAAGAAAGAACAGATCAGCTGCCTGATGAATTCTCTGCGTGGTCCAAGGAGCAGCTGAGTGGGCGCAGAGGAAGGGAAGGGGGGGAGCTGGAAGAGAAGTTGGTTTTGCATAAGGTGCTGTTGCTTCCAGGCTGGAGGTAGGAAAAGCAGCCAAGAGGTGGTAACAGGATAAGTTTTCCTGCTCCTGCAACGTGCTGTCAGAAAAGCTTAATCTTATTCCTGACAGCCTTAGTTTGTGAACCGTATCGCAGGTTGGTTGTCTGCCCCATCATAACCTCTCTTAATCCTGGAAAAAGGTCTCTCACTCTGGAAGGACAAGTTCTTCTTTTAACAGAAGCTATCAAAGTGTGGAATGGAGAAATGCATCTGTACTGCACTCTTAGTTTATCACTTAGGTCATATAAATAATGCCTGTGGCCTTACTGAAATACCTGTCAGGTTTTAGTGGAACACAACCCTCTCTGCAGTGCTGTGTCACACTGTCCTCCTTCCTCCTGCTGCTGTAAAGATTCAGCAGCCTCATGTTCTTGCTTTCTTCCTCGGAGCAAAGTGTTTGCATGGCTGGTTTTATAGCTGCCTTGCCATACTGAAATATTGTCACTGTCAACTGATTTATGTTTTTCTTGAAAATAGAAAGAAACTTATGAAGCTTAACCTTGGTTTGCCTGAAGCTTGTGCCTCGTGTGTCCTGTCCTTACCCAACAGAAGGGCACTCCATCCTTAACCCTGAACTCTCAGGAACACACAGATGCCAGTCTGTGAGCTCAGGAAACACTGATGCTGGCTACTCTGTGTGGCGGGTTGGCACATCATTCAGCTGCTGTAGAAAGGCTCCACGAGCACAGAAGAGCTAATTCTAAATATACCTGTAACTTTGCTTTTCATGTGATAGTGTGTGGAGCAGGGGATATGCAGGTAGTGAAGGCTGTGTGGTGGTCTGAAAGGCACAGGACACCTGAGGGGTCTTACTACCCATGGCCCTTTTACAAGGGTGAAGGTGGTACATGGTCTGGTCTGTAGGTGTTGGCAGTTAGTGCTCACGTCATCCATCCATGACTGGTTTTAAAGACAGATAGCCCTTTTGTTGATGTCATTTGTTCATTAAGTTGTTAACTGCTGATGCCCACGTAAACTGGAATGACCCAGTTCAAGTTCCTAAACAAGAACTGAACTTTAAACAAAAATAAGAAACTTTGAGAAAGGTCTTAGTGGATCTAATAACTCATTTTTTCCAGGAGTACCCTATGGGTGTCTGTTTTAAATGGTATCTGTGCATCTTCCCAGAGGCACCTCTAATAGCTGTAGATGAGTCCAGGGTTCAGCTCAGCTGTGGCCTAGTGTATTGCATTAATCCATTTTAATCTCTTGGGACACAACCAAAGCTGGGGTGGTGTTCTCTCTCCCTTTCTGGCCCCCCAGGTCAATCGGACGTACTGCTGTGGGACCTACAGAGCAGGACCCATGCGGCAGATCAGCCTCGTCGGAGCAGTGGACGAAGAAGTTGGGGACTACTTCCCAGAATTCCTGGATATGTTAGAAGAATCTCCATTTCTCAGAGTAAGCAGGAACTTAGTGTTTTGTTTAGAGCACTATAGATATTTAAAGAATTACTAAGTTTCATATATTTCCAAGTAATTTGAAACCACAAAGTATTCCCTCTATTGATGTGCTTGTTGTTTGGGGGACAGAGGTATGTTCTTTGCTGCATCCAAACAAAGGTACTGAATTAGGTAGCTACAGTTGTGTAAATTATTAAAATTAGATATTATTTATCATATATACATACTACAGAATCATTTACTTCCCTAAAAGCTAAGTTGGATACAGTTAGTTTGGAATATATTTTACCTCTTGAACTTATTTTAGGTTCTATGCAATTCTTTTGACAAGTTTGAACCAGTTTTACCAAAGGCATCACTAAGTTGGATACAGTTAGTTAGGAATATATTTTACCTCTTGAACATATTTTAGGCTCTATGCGATTCTTTTGACAACAAGTTTGAACCAGTTTTACCAAAGGCATCATTTAATTTTTCTATCTCACCCAGTGTTTTGTGTTATGTGTGTTTTGTGGGTTGTTTTGTTTTTGGTTTTCTTTTAGATGACTTTGCCCTGGGGCACTCTGTCCAGTCTCAGACTTCAGTGCAGGTCACAAAGTGATGATGGTCCCATAATGTGGGTGAGACCAGGGGAGCAGATGATCCCAACAGCTGATATGCCAAAATCCCCGTTCAAACGGCGCCGGTAATGTTCTGTTTTCTTTCTCTGTTAAATGCAAAATATTGCATTAGATTTGAGAACAAACCGAAACGTTATTTGTGATGCTTATTTTATTTCACTACTCTTCATGGTAGTGTGTCCTAGATCAATGCTTTATTAAGATTGAAATCTCTTTTTATTATCCTTCAGGAGACTTGTTTTATTTCCCTTAGAAATAGGAAAGAACTAATTTGGTGGTGGAGGCAGGTGAAAGGCTCTAAAACAGCAGAGATCCTTCCTCTGTTCATGTCACATTTTAATGTCAGTGCTGAAGCACTTGTAATCTCATCTGCCTTTTGGGGAAGAACTGTGGTATATGTGTGTACTTGCTGTCTTTTTCAGGAAGAGGGTGCTGTAGAACAAATTTTAGGAGATAGAGTTGGAAGAATATTTTAATTCTAATTTCCAGTAGAATTTTTGGTCATACTCTCACATAACTAAACTTCAGTATCTAGTAAAATAGCTCTATTTTACATACCACTAAATTCCTGGAAGAATTTTCAGCATAAGTGAACAAAAATATTTTCTTTAGTGATTGGATTTGTTTTATGAAGTTTATCTCATAACCTGAATTGTGCTTTGTTCTATTTATTTCAATATTTTATTGTCAAATAGAAGCCTAGAAGAAATCAGAGGGAAGTGCTTTGTCTTTGATTTTAAAGCCTGCATCACACAACACTTTAAGATTGTTTTACTACAATATTTATTTTTTAGTAGTCTGAAACATTTTTTTTAGTATGTGTTTTTATCCTGTTGAGGTCAATGAACGAAATCAAGAACCTGCAGTACCTACCTCGGACCAGCGAGCCCCGCGAGGTCCTGTTTGAAGACCGAACGAGAGCCCACGCGGACCACGTGGGGCAGGGCTTTGACTGGCAGAGCACGGCTGCCGTGGGGGTTCTCAAGGCTGTGCAGTTTGGGGAATGGTAAGTGCCACCAAAACGCAGCCATCCTGGCAGGAGGGGGTAATTCTAAACATTTTTTCTATTAAATAAAAGAAAATTCCTTCGAAAACAAGCCTAATCGAAGAAATGGTTTAAACCCTGTAGTGAGGTATGTGCTGTCCAGAGCCTGAACACCATGAGCTATGTACCTGTTATTTTTCCCCTCTTCTTGATGTAGTAGAAAAATTGTAACAGCAGTTTGCAGAAAATTTTAGTAACACACAAAATAAGGGCTTAGGATACCATGCCTGGACCATCATCTATGATTGGTAATGCTGACTTCTGTAACCATAATCTAAGAACTCAATGTGATTAACTTCATAGCTACAGAACCTTCTCATTTCATGGACCCAGGACATTGCTGTTGACCTTGCACAGAAATTAGAGTTGCATCATTGCTATTTCCAGCAATTACAGTAGACATTAGAGAGCATTGTTAGCAATATCATTAGATTTTCTTCTGAACAAAAAGTGCCAGAGCTTCTTTTACCCTGATTCATGGTCCTTGAATAAAACCCAGCTCCTCCTTGCTTTGGCTTCAGAGTTACTTTGTTACTTTGTTTTTCCTTTAATACAGAATTATTCTGTCTAATTATAGAATGGGAAAATTAAGGCAAATTGGTTCCTGGAATGTAGAAATTCATTAGGGGCAATTTGAACCTAGTTCTTGGACATCTCGATAGGCTTTGTCCATGAAACATCACTTCTGTTGTGTGTGCATCAAGAAAGAAGTAAATAAACAAAGAGAAAATCTATGAATTTTATTTCTTCTTCAAAATGTGTGCATTGAGAAATGATGAGTCTTCATGTCCAGTGTAAAATTGAAGTAGGCTGTTGGTTCAGTGAAACTTTCTGCTGGAAAGAGCTATAATTCTTTATAACTCAAATTCTTTAAAAATGCCTGGAATTCTCATCTTTTTCTAGGAGTGACCAGCCTCGTATAACCAAAGATGTGGTTTGTTTTCATGCTGAAGATTTCACTGATGTTGTGCAGAGACTTCAGTTGGACCTGCACGAACCTCCAGTGTCCCAGGTACCCAACCTTCCCTAATGACAGCTGGTTCTTAGTGCTTTGCCAGTAGCTCCTGATGGTTTCCAGGTTCACCGTACAGCCAACCCTTTGTACCCTCATCCTCAGCTCCCTTGGGCAGTTTCCCTTGTCATGTTTCAGAATAGCATAGGTCAGTTGGAAGGGACATACAACCATCACCTAGTCCAGCTGCTTTTCCTTTCCACCAAGCTGGGGTTTGTGCTGTGAAGCATGGTAACGTGCTCTAGGATAAATTAGCAGCTGATTGGGCAGTCACGTATGCCTATTCCTGCTTTTTCTGATTTATTCATCTTGTCTTAGGATCCTGTCAGCCAAAACAACGCAGCCTCATTCCCTTGTCATGTTTCAGAATAGCATAGGTCAGTTGGAAGGGACATACAACCATCACCTAGTCCAGCTGCTTTTCCTTTCCACCAAGCTGGGGTTTGTGCTGTGAAGCATGGTAACGTGCTCTAGGATAAATTAGCAGCTGATTGGGCAGTCACGTATGCCTATTCCTGCTTTTTCTGATTTATTCATCTTGTCTTAGGATCCTGTCAGCCAAAACAACGCAGCCTCATGTTGAGCCTTCTGTTTTCAGCTGTAACTGTAGAATGCTCTTAACTGCTCATTGACCTCTCTTAAGATACGCACATCTTAAATTACATTTAAAAAGTCCAATTTTCATTTAAATTTTGAAGCTTTATCTGTTAAACAGAAACCTTCTGATTTATACACAGAGAAGAGCTGGGGAGGGACTCTTTGCCAGAAAGGGTAATGATAGGACAAGGGGAAACGGTTTTAAATTGGAAGAAAAAAGATTCAGATTAGATCATTTACCTCTCTTAAGATAAGCACATCTTAAATTACATTTAAAAAGTCCAATTTTCATTTAAATTTTGAAGCTTTATCTGTTAAACAGAAACCTTCTGATTTATACACAGAGAAGAGCTGGGGAGGGACTCTTTGCCAGGAAGGGTAATGATAGGACAAGGGGAAACGATTTTAAATTGGAAGAAAAAAGATTCAGATTAGATCTCAGGAAGAAATTTTTTACTCTGAGGGTGGTGAGACACTGGAACAGGTTGCCCAGGGAAGTTGTGGCTGCCCCATCCCTGGAGGGGTTCAAGGCCAGGCTGGATGGGGCCTTGAGCAACCTGCTCTGGTGGGAGGTGTCCCTGCCCAGGGCAGGGGGTTGGAACTCGATGATCTTTGAGGTCCCTTCCAACCCAAACCATTCTGTGATTCTATGTTGAAAATAGGTGGGTACTGAGTTTACTTTAAACAGAGTATACACTAACTTTACCATCTTTCCTTCTCTCAGTGTGTTCAATGGGTGGATGAAGCCAAACTAAACCAAATGAGACGGGAAGGCATTCGCTATGCTAGGATTCAGTTGTGTGACAATGACATCTACTTCATCCCTAGAAATGTCATTCATCAGTTCAAAACCGTGTCAGCAGTCTGCAGCTTAGCCTGGCACATCAGACTTAAACAGTATCACCCCGTGGGGGAGACTGATTCTCAGAGTGCAGAAGGCAGTTCAAGCCTCACCAGTAGCGTTCCTGGACAGACAGAGTCAGAAGGTGAACCCCAGTGTGTGAGTGTTAAAATAGAGTCTGAAGATCCAGGTGTAGAGATGCAGCTCAGGCCGGGGCTGCTCTCCTCCTCCACTGCTCCGGTATCAGGACTTGTGCAACCAGATCAGGTGGCCCAGCCCCTTCCAGGTTTTAAAATAGAGTCTGATCAGCACCACAATCCACAGGATCATGCAGGCTCTTCTGTGTGATATGTATATAATCAAACGTTTTTTTAACAACTTTTTAAAATTTTGATGTGAAGTTATAGTTTTATAACTGGCTTATGTTTTATTGGAGAAATCTTGCCTATAATTCTATAAAGAAAGGTGACATTCCAAAATGTCAAGCATATCTTTTTTACACAGATTATGCAAAATTCAAGTTGTATTTTAACCCCTTAGTACAACCTGTAACAGTGGTCTACCACTTCTTTCTGTTTAAGAAAAGAGATATTGAATATCTCCTCAAAGTCAGAATGAAATTCCTCCAGGAACATGAAATGGTTGAACTGTATTGGTCAGTGTTATTTCCCTACTTTTACTTTAATCTTCACCAGAAAGCGATGCTTTTGTAGAAGACTTGCAAAGTGACTTTCCCATCTCATTTTAATTGCTTAAAAAAAGAAAAAAAAAAAAAAGCACAGCACTTTTGATGATTTGTGAAATCTTTGGTATGTCTGTTCTTGACATGTTGGTTTATAAACAAGCTATAGAAACTGATCTCTATTTCTTACAGTTCCTGCAAAGGTGATCTGTAAAATTAACTGAAGAAAGTGTCTGATCCTGTTGAAATGCAAGGACTTACTGACCTAACACTTTTCATAGCACTGCTTATGTTGTTTGGTGTGAGGGTTTTGCTTCTGAAATGCATCTTCCCTGAACATGAATGATACTAGTGTCAGAATTAGAGAACCTACTGGTAGTCTTGTGGAGGAAACTGCTATCTTTGAGCACTTTAAGGCTTTAAAATACTAACCAACTTGGCAGCTTGTTTCGATCAGGTCGTAATGTGTCCAATGGAACCACACTTTCCCTTGTACTGATGCACTTAAATATATTTAGCATTGAGTTGGTAACTGACTGACACGGGACGGCTGTCCTTGTCCTAGGAAGTTCTGTATCACTATTTCACAAATAAAAAGTATTCTGGCATCGGAGTGCTGTTTCCATGTGTAGCTTCTGGGTGCCCAGGTACTGTGGCAGAATCAGTGGCACATGCTAATTGTGTAGAGTGTCAGCTATCAACAGTTTTTAAACAATCTTTCAATATTTCTGGATGTTAACATGTGATCTGTATTTGACGTTCACTCGCCCCGTTTATTACTGCCCCGTCCAACCATCCAAAGGAGAAGTCCCGTCCCTTTCTGTCCCTCCCCACATCTAGAGTACAAGTTGGGTTTTGGTGCAACTTAAGCTGTCTCCAGATAACTTTGTTCTAATCCTCACTGGGGTAGGAAAGATTTGAAACACTATGTTAGACTAGACAAAAGCAAAGATGCTGTGTTAGTTCTGGATGCATCTTTTTAATATCAATTATTACTCTTCTCTTTATAAGGGTCTCTAAAATATGTTACTCTATTATAAATCTTACTTTGTGCAATATTGTTTGTGTAGGCTTTTATATACATATTAGCACCTCAGTGTAGAGGTCACTATTTTAAACTGATAGAAAAATAATCATCAGAAGATACTGCAGTGATTAGTTAGAAACTGTATTACTCCTTATGTGTATGTATGTATTGTCTTCGGTACAAAAATGAGGACTAGGAAATATTTCAATTTAAAACTAATTTACAGATTGAAGTGGTAGTGACTTGTTTAGTAATCTGTGTAAATAAGGTGTTAGAATGGAAAGCTTTTATGATGAAAAGTAATGTGATTCATGCAGGGGTGTAATTTAATCTTAGCAGAAATTCTAGATGACCCAGACGGGTTCGTAAATGAGCCGTCTGTTCTCTGGTGGGTTTTTTCCACTTTTTTTTATGTTGAGAGGAATTTCATAGCTTTAAGGGTTGTGCAAAGTAAAATTCCTCACAGGCAATAGTGGTTTCAGTTCATCCTTCCCATTCGAAGACCGTATTACCCAAGGGTGTTCTTTCCTTTTTACCAAGTCTGCTAGTCTTCCAAGTGCCCATCTCACTCCTCACGTGCTGTTCTTTGGTCGTGTCCGTAGAGGTGCATCCATGGGGTGTTCCTTGGCAGCCAGCACTGCGTACAATCACTCAGGAATTGACAAATCTGCAGATACCGCAGTCATTCTGCAAACAGAACTTTAAAGGCAGAATAAACACATGAAGAGCCCCCCCTACACCAACTTGTCTGTTTTTATAGTGGAAGTTGAAGTAGAGTGAAGAGGGAATCAGTTTGGAAATCCTCTGTGAATTCTAATAGTGTGTTTTCAGCTGGATGAAGGAAGACAACCAGAGTGGCTCGTGTTGCTTTGAAAACTGTAGCTTTAGTGAAATCTGTGACTACAGCCTGAAATACCAGGAGAATGCTCTGACTTACCTCTTTGGGTGGAGGGACGTGACCAACAGTGTCGTGTTCTCTTTATGTTCTGTTACTAACTTAATATCAACTAATGTGAGATTTAAATACATAAACGTATCTTCAAATGACTTGAATGTGGCTGATGCTGTTCTAGCATGCTGGGAAGATTGAGGAAGAGAGGAGTGAACTTTATAAAAATCTATTGCCTAAATACGTTATGTTTTGGTACGTTTTAACCAAAATGACATGCTTTCAAACTCCACCTCAATTCTGGGTTTAAAGTATGAGAGGGATTGCATCTGAAGCTGATAGCTAAACTGTCTCTAGCTGTTGTTTCCACATAACTTTGATCGCACTGAACACAACAGAGCAGAATTAGAACAATGCCTGGATGTGAAAGATGCAAATGTTTTCCAGAACAAGACATGTAAAATACTGATATTTTTTTATAAGATACTGCTGTTTAGAAATGAAGTAGAGTTCAAGCCACTTTGTGCTTGCTGAACAAAACAAATCTCTGGGTTTTGGGTAGGTCCAAGTAAATATTTTTTGAATATCTCTCATGTTAAATAACCAGCTGTTTGAATTTCTCTGTAAGATCTCATAAAACAGCTTATGTAATGAAATAACCAAACTTTGGCAGATTCAATGGGTTGTTCTAATGGTCCCTAGCAGTGCCCAGGCAGATACCGAGCAGTTCATAACTCCAAGTGCAGTGGCCAGTTGCTATAAATCCTCAGTTCCCCACTTCGAGGATCTGCCCTGCAATGTCTGTTGGTTGACAACTAGGAACTACTGCTTTTTGGTGGAGACGCTGTGAATCTGTCTGTGAAGTGATCAGCTCTGAGACACGGCACTCGGGCTTCGGCCTCTGTTTTAAATAAAGTGCTGTTCATTACAATTGTCACTTGGGATAGAGGCAAGTGGCTCAATTGTGCTAGAAATGGACTAGCAAAATGCAATTTAAAGGCAAAATACCATTTAGCTTTGGTTTCCTCTCTCCTTTAGACATGCTACAAGTCATTTTGTGCAGATACTTGATACACGTTCTCTTCCAGGAAGGTGGGACACTCGGTGAAGTGTTCTCAGGGGATTTATAATCGACGTTTTTCACAGGTATAGATCTTGCCATAGAGAAAAAGGGCTCTCTGCCCTGCTCTGTGGGGTTTCCTGCCGTCCCACTTGAGTTCCCCCAACACGGGGAGGTGTCGGGGTGTTTCCCACAGGCCTGGGCTGGTTGGGGGGCTCTGGGACGGCCGGGCCCCGGGAGCGGTGGCAGCTCTGGGCTCGCCGAGGGTGCGGGGAGAGAAAAGGGCCTGGTCCTGCTCCCGAAAAAGCAGCTTTTCTCCCCCAAAGCGTGTGAGTGTGTGCGTGTGTGTGTGGTACAAGGTGTAAAGAGATTTCTGTATCGCTGTTCTTGTGATTTGATTTGATTGGCAGCTACGATTATTATTATTTTTTTTTCTTTCTTTCTGTGGTTTTAATTTATGGAAGGCGTGAGCCCTGCGCTTCGTGCGGCCTTAGTCTATTTATTGCCCTTGGCGAGTGTCGGGGCCTCGGCCCGCCCCAACGCGGCGCGTCTCCCCCGGTAGCTGACTGTACACCAGTGTCAAAACTGTTAAGCTATTTCTTTGTAAAATAGATCCGACGGAATGCATAGAATTTTTTTCCTGTAAAGTATTTTTTTAATAAACAAAAGTCTGATTTTTGTCCTTTACGGCCTGGCTTGTTTATTTCCGCTCGGGGGAGGGGGCCGGGCTCGGCGCTCTCCCAGCGCTGCCTGGGCGGGGCAGGCGGAAGCAGTCGAGCGCCGCGTTTCGCGGCGGTCTCCCGGGTAACGGGGCCCCGGTACCGGGCCCGGTGCCCCCATGGCCGCTCGCGGCACCGATGCCATTTCCTGGTACCAGAAGAAGGTGAGTGCGGCGCGGCGCGAGCGGGCGCGGGCCCGGCCGTGCCCTCAGCCCTCCTCTCCTTCTAGATCGGGGCCTACGACCAGCAGATATGGGAGAAGTCCATCGAGCAGACCGAGATGAAGGTAACGGCGGCGGCCGCCGCTCGCCCCCCCCCCGGCCCCCCGCCCCCCCCCCCGCTCAAAAACAAGCCGAAGAAGAAGGGTCACATCCAGCCTGACCTGATCGACGTGGATTTGATCCGAGGTGAGCGGGGCCGCTGCCCCCGCGCAGCCCCCGGGCCTGCCCCGGTGGTACGTGATCCAAAAACAAACCCGGGCAGGCCCCCCCCCCGCCGGGGATTTGTGCTTGAACCCCCCCTTCGGCTCCGGAGGCGGCGGCGGTAGGGAGCGCGGCGGGACCGCAGAAGGAGCGCTGGAAGCCCCAGAGAGGAGGCAGGAGGAGTTGGGGGTTTTGCCTCAGGAAAAGCCGCAGGAGCGGGGCCGGGGCGGGCAGGAGCAGCTGGAACAGGTGCAGCGGAGGCCACAAAGATGATCAGAGGGATGGAGCACCTCTCCTATGAAGACAGGCTGAGGGAGCTGGAATTGTTCAGCCTGGAGAAGAGAAGGCTCTGGGGAGACCTTATAGCGGCCTTTCAATACCTGAAGGGTGCCTACAGAAGAGCTGGGGAGGGACTCTTTGCCAGGAAGGGCAATGATAGGACAAGGGGAAACGGTTTTAAATTGGAAGAAAAAAGATTCAGATTAGAGCTCAGGAAGAAATTTTTTACTGTGAGGGTGGTGAGACACTGGAACAGGTTGCCCAGGGAAGTTGTGGCTGCCCCATCCCTGGCGGGGTTCAAGGCCAGGCTGGATGGGGCCTTGAGCAACCTGCTCTGGTGGGAGGTATCCCTGCCCAGGGCAGGGGGGTTGGAACCAGATGATCTTTGAGGTCCCTTCCAACCCAAACCATTCTGTGATTCTATGACCCCGGAGCCAGCAGGACCTGGGAGCCCGGTCGCTGCCACCCTCGGGAGCTCAGTGTCTGGTTTATGTACCGGAGTTCTCATAATTCACGATTAACAATTTGTTTGTTTTTCCTTTAATTCCAAGGCTCTACGTTTGCCAAAGCCAAGCCCGAAATCCCCTGGACGTCGCTGACTCGGAAAGGGATTGTGAGAGTCGTGTTCTTCCCGTTATTCAGCCAGTGGTGGATACAGGTCACTTCCCAGCGCATTTTTACGTGGCTCCTGGTGCTCTATGTTATGCAAGGTAAGGGGTGGTGACTCTCTGTGCCACGGGCCTGCCTCTGAGGAGTGTGACACCATTTTGTAGTCCCTAATCTAAAGCACAAGGATCCTCTCTGACACCTACTCCATGCGGATTTCAAGATGCGTGGCGCTGGTATTTGTAGAAATTACAAATCAGTAAAAAAAAATTCTTTAGATTGAAAAGCTGGGCCGTGGTCTTAATTTTTGCGTTTGATACAGTTTTCTCCTCCTCAGTCGTAGCAGTTGTGTTGTATTTCATGATGCCTGTTGTCAACGCCAGCGAAGTCATGGGACCCATGTGCCTGATGTTACTGATGGGCACCGTCCACTGCCAGATCGTGTCCACCCAGATCAACAGACCCTCAGCAAACAACGGGCTCAGCAGGCGGAGGAGGTGAGCGGGGTAAGGGGTGCAGTTTTGGGGGTCAAAGCACGTGATGGATTGCTTGTGGTAGCAGTTAATGGGTAAATATCTTCTATTTTTATGTAAATACGTTATTTAACCATAAACAGAAAATGTGTATTTTCTGTCTCTCTTGTAATCTTCTCATAACTAAGACAAATGCAGAGCGAATTTTCCAGGCTGTGATAGATCAGTTGTCAGTTGGGCCTTTTTTTTTTCTTTTTTTTTTTTTTTTGCTTTAGTTGACAGTTGGGCCTTTTTTTTTCTTTTTTTTTTTCCTAATGTAGCTTTTTAATACAGTTTCTTTTTGTGGCCAGAGGAGGGCTTTCTGTGCAGAAAGGCATCTCCAAGGGCTTGCAGCCCAGCACGGTGCCCTGCTGAGGCAGGAGCTGCCAGGAATTGCTGGCGTGTGCTGAGAAGAGGGAAATGAAGGCAGAGATGGCCGTGCCCTGCTGTGGCAGGAGCTGCCAGGAATTGCTGAGAAGAGGGAAATGAAGGCAGAGATGGCTGTGGGGGATTCACTGCGGGCATTTGAGCTTGTGGGAGACGAGACAGTCCCCTGCTAGATAGTTGACTCAGGTATCTGACTCCGTGTGAGCACTGACAGAATATATTTGAACACAGAACGATGGATGTGGGTAGAGTTTTGCCTCCATTTCCAAAACCATTGCAAAGGTTTTGCCCACATTTTGTCTCTTGCATCCTTTGCCAGTGATACACCGGTGTCCTGTGGGTTTTTGGAGAACTGTTAATCCAAAGAAAATTTATTTTATCTGCATGTAAGCATGACTTAAGAAAAATAGCATTTAAGAAGCCATTCAATTCTGATTCAGATCTTTTAAGAAAGACCTAAAATTAGCTTTCTATGCATATTTAATTCTCCTTTTTTTTAAAAATCAGGAAGTTACGCAAATCTGTGGGAGTCGATGGGAACAGTTGGTCTTCTGACAAAACCAGTAAAGAAGAGCAGGCTGAATCTGAATCTGTTCTTAACAGTGTTTTTAGTGTGCTTTTCCGCAGGAGGTACGTGATCTCCACGGGGTTTGTTGTGTTTGTAATGACACTGAACAATTTGGTAGCTGGAAAATGAAATGTTCTGTCACTGATGTCCCCGGAGTCTGCCCATGACTTTCTTTTGAAGTAAAAGCACTCTTGGGATTGTAGGAGGCTGATTCCTCATGAATTTTCAGTACGTCCTTGTTAGGAGATGGTACCATATCTCCCAGAATAACTAAAACTGAGTGTTAGATGAGTTGCAGAAATTGTGGGAGCTTATTTTTATTTATCAGATAAGTGACCTTTCTTGAATGTGTCTGCTCAAATTATATTGCTGTTTTACCTGATTTCCCAAATCAATTGTTCTTTAAGTTCCTTGGATCATCATCCCACTTCACCACCTTACTTTTTCTAAAAGTAACTCAAGGAAAAGGAGGATAGATTGTTTGGGATAGTATTTAATTGTCTTCTGTTGTTCTCTCCAGTGAGTTTCTTGATGAGTTTTCAACTGACAGGTCCTTTCTTTTGATGAGGACTTTTTGTCTTATTATTTATGCTCTTATTTATTATTTTTCAAAATAATAATAATAAAAAAAATCCCTCTTGGTTTAGAAGTTTTAAGATACTATTAGAGTTACAAAAGAACCATCCAGTGAGAGTGAAGTAGATAAAAGTCTTTTCAAGAGAATCAGGTCACAAGGAGCCTGTCAGCAGCAGACGATGACGTGCTCCCGTAGCTGTATTGTCTGGTGCTGTACCTGGGTGGCAACTGAAAGAGACCGTGATGTTTTCCTCAAGGAGATTTTCTCTGCCATGAAAGCATTTAATTGTATTTTCTCTCATAGGATTAGAAGAATAAAGTTGGTAGCTGAGAAAGGGACCGAGACAGAAAATGGCGTGGATGCTGTGAATAATGACATTAAGCACAGACATGCCAGATCTGAATACAGGCCGTTGCACTTCAAAGAGAAAAATAAACTTTCCGATGGGGAAAAGAGCCACCAGGTACTGGCAGGAAAGATTCATTTGAAGCTGCAAATGTCAGTGTTTTCTGTGTGTGCCTGAAAGTTTGTTGATGCTTAACTGTATGGTTTGATCTAATACAAGATACTCCCTTCTTCTCCTAATCTTTGCTTGCATGTAGGGCACCTGAAAACCCTTTCTGCTTCTCCACTGCACAGCTGACGTGCTGCTGATGCTTCATCTGTCCCAATAGTCAAGTGTGTCAAACACAGACAAGCCTGAAAAATGTCTGGTTTAGCAAAGTGCTCGTTTAGTTGTAGAGACTTCTGATCACCATATGTTCAGTTAAGGAAGACCACTAGTAATGATTAACAATAAGTAAATCAGCAATTTTCAAAAGCAGTTCTGTAAAATAATTTGCCTTGCAAAGAGTTCTGCACAATACCCTCTCGGAGGGGAGGCAGGAAAGGAAAAACTGAAGCATCTCTTGGGGAAGACAGAGTTAAAGCATCGGGAGCTGTGTTAAAATCTGTGTAAAGCATGTGGAGTTACTTTTGAGGCTTCTCTGGGTCTGTGAGGTGTTGACTCCCACATGAAGAACATTTGTGGAGCAGTGCAGTCCTGTCCTATCCCAACTGCTCTGTTTCTGGGTGTTTGGGGAGGAGCAGTGATTGGTGTGGGGGGACACATCTCATGATTTTGGGTCTGCTAGCCACCAGCTTGTAGACACAGCTATTCTCCTGGGCTAAAAGTTGCTGGTGAGACATAGCCAAGAGCTGTGGCTGCACCTTCCTCTTCCCAGCCTTGCCCCAAACCCAACTCCACCCCCTCCAGGATTCCCTCGTTACCTCTGTGCGAGGCAGAGGGGTAACGAGTTAGAATGTGTGATGTCTCTGTGATGCCAAGTTGGATTCTGTTTCTGCATATTCTGTGGAAATCTTCTTCCACTGGCCTTGGCAGGTGATGAGAGATCCCTGTCTGGCCTTTAACCTTTGGTGTGATGGAGATCAAGCTGGTCCTTTACTGGGCCTTGGTCTTACTGTGAGTGCTGTGTTTCCAGGATGACTGCACCAACAGGGGTGGTGTTTCCGACGAGCTCTCGAGCGAGGAGGATGCTGAAGCCATGGCACAAAGGATCTTGTTACGCCAGAACGTGGAAGGGGTTTCCAGTGACAATAGTTATGAAGAGAAGAAAAAGAGGCCTCTTGTTTCTCTGAACCAGGCTGTCTCACAGGTACTGGGGGTGAATTTATGCCATTTTTCACACTGGTTTTTGCTACGGATAACGAGCTGGTTTGCCTTTGGTTTTGGCAGGTCAAGCAAGCCCTGAAAGTCGCCAGAGACTCTGACAGTGTCGTGGAATCTGAACTAGAATCCACATTGTATAGTCAGGTATGGTCATAAATTCAAGAGATAGAGCTTTGTGGGGCCTGGGCAGTGCAGGGGCTTCATCCCCATAGAACAGACCATCATGATAGTGCTTTGGCCTCTTCAGGTGTAAGGTGTGACTGCTCCCTGCTTGTTGGCAGCTTTGTGAACTTTGTTCACAGTTGTGAGTATACTCCTTTGTTTAACAAAACTAAACCAAACCAACAAAAAAAATCACCCTATTTGCAGCATAGTATGGCCCAAGCTGCCTCTTAATTCCTCTTGTTGAATTGCTCCAATTGCTCTTGTGCTTTGGGAGGCAGCACTGTACGGTAGCTTTTATGCTGATAAATTTTGATTTTAAAATTAAAGCTGTTCTGTGATATATACTCATTCACTTCTTTACTTCATTTATCTTGCCCCCTGCCACTCCACCCACCTGATAATAAAATAGAAATAAAATAGATGAATATCAAATTATAAATATAAAATATAAATGAAATCTTGAAATAGATTATGCAACAAGCAGAAAAAAACTTTTGCATTAGGACGAATAAATCAATTTTTATGTTGCTGGGCATAGAGGTGGGGAACTCATGCTCTCTGTGTGACTCCCTGTGCAGAGATGCTGGTTGCAGAAACTCTCACTGAGCGATGTTGTCTCTAAAAATATTGTGTTTAACAGTTCCTGTGGGGTGGGTGGGACTGGGGGTGCCCGGCTGCCCCGTGGAGGCTGATTTCACCCATTGCCGGGGGGAGGAGGAGGAGGTTCTGTGGATTGGGGAAGGGGCTGCGTGGTGTGAATTGTGCTCTTCTCCCCAGGACTCGAGGTCCTGCACCAGCACGGGCTCCCGGAGCTGCAGCGTGACCCGCAGGGACTCGGAGAGCACCCGCCACGACTCCGAGACCGAGGACATGCTCTGGGACGACCTGCTCCATGGCCCCGAGTGTCGCTCCTCCTGCACCAGCGACAGCGAGGACACGGCCGTCAGGGGCACCCGCCGGGACCTGAAGGAAGATGTTTTCCAGCAGGTTGGTGGGTTTGTCTCCAGTCGCTGAGGATTCTGTGGAACATTCCACACCCCACACGCCCCCTCCTCCCCCCTGTCTGCACAAATAATAAGAAAAGCACATCTGAATGCTGCTGGTTTAACGTGAGCCCCTTCTGTCAGCTGTCAGTGACACGGAAATCTGGAATGGTCTACATGGTATCAACATGCATGTTTAGTTTGGAGAAGAGGAGGCTGAGGGGAGACCTCATTGCCCTCTACAACTACCTGAAAGGAGGGTGTAGAGAGGCAGGTGTTGGCCTCTTCTCCCAAAGGACGAACGACAAGACCAGAGGAAATGGTCTG
>NW_015090898.1:910120-930720 GCF_001431845.1 Calidris pugnax
TTTTTTTTTTTTTTTGTGGTTGGACTCGATGATCTCAGAGGTCCCTTCCAACCACTCAGATTCTGTGATTCTGTAACAATCAACTTCCTCATCCTATTATCTGGACCACTGCTAATCCCTAAAGTCTTGCACCCAAAGACAAATTTGGAATCCCCTTCTCAACCCAAGTGCTGTCTAGGAAAAAGCATTATTTAGTAGCAGGACAGAAACAGATCCTATGCCTTTTGTGTTCTTTTCTCCATTACAGAACCATTTGTTCTGGCTGCAGAACACAAGTCCTGCCTCTGCCAAAGTGAGTGCACTCATCTGGGAGGGGAATGACTGTAAGAAGGTGGACATGTCTGTGCTGGAGATCAGCGGGATTATCATGAGCAGGGTAAGGGGCTGTTGGGAGTTGCACCCTCTCTCCCCCACACTTTAAAAAGCAACCACCAAAAAACTTGAAAACAGCTGTCCATGCAAACAGGAGGTGTGGTGTAAAGCTGCAGCTGGAGGGCCTGTTGGAGACCAACGAACGCCAATTAGTATTGACTGATTGATGTTGGGTTTGGACTGAAATGGGTGGCGTTATTCTGGGCTGTGTCCCTTGAGGGGAAGGGGCTGCATGACTGAACTACACACAGCAGGCCTTCTCCTTGCTGCAAACCCCCAGTACCTGAAGGGAGCCTACAGGAAGGCTGGGGAGAGCCTGTTTAGAAAGGCCTGTAGTGACAGGACGAGGGGCAATGGCTTCAAGCTGGAGGGGAACAGATTTAGACTGGAGATTAGAAGGGGGTTCTTCACTGTGAGGGTGGTGGAGCACTGGAACAGGTTGCCCAGGGAGGTGGTTGAGGCCCCTTCCCTGGAGATATTCAAGGAGAGGCTCGACGAGGCCCTGGGCAACCTGGTCTAGTTGGGGGTGTCCCTGCTGACTGCGGGGGGGTCGGACTAGATGGCCTTTGGAGGTCCCTTCCGGCCTGGGCAATTCTATGATTCTATGATTCTATGATTCTATGATCATCCCCTTTTTGTTCCTGCCAGGTGAACGCGTACCAGCAAGGCGTGGGGTATCAGATGCTGGGGAACATCATCACCATCGGGCTGGCGTTCCTACCCTTCCTCTACAGGCTGTTCCGTGCAGACAACCTGGAGCAGCTCTGCTCTGTTTCTCTGATGGAGCTTCTGCACATCTTCTGTGGAGCACCTGCCAGTGCCCCCGTCCTCGTCTTGTCTGCCATCAACTTCCTTGAAAGACTCTGCCTGACCTGGATGTTCTTCTTCATGATGTGTGTGGCTGAGAGAACATACAAACAGGTGGGGTGAAGTGCAGGTTTCTTTCCTGAGCCCCCAGGCAGTTGTTCTGTCAAACCCCACTGCCTGTCGAAGGGGACTCTGGTCAGACCCCTGACCCCTCGACGAGGCCCTGGGCAACCTGGTCTAGTTGGGGGTGTCCCTGCTGACTGCGGGGGGGTCGGACTAGATGGCCTTTGGAGGTCCCTTCCGGCCTGGGCAATTCTATGATCCTATGAGTCTATGATTCATCAGTCACAAACTTAACCCTGTCGATGCCCTTCCTTAGCCCTGGGCCCTCTCATACCCTGCCCCCAAAGGAAAAAGGGCTGTTAACATCTGGCCATGGTGCCCTGCTGGGATGGGATAGCTTTGGGATTGAGCTGTTTGGGAAGCAGCCGCCGCTGGGTCTGAGATGGAGTGTTGGATGGTTTGCTGCCTGGTGTTCAGCTCGTGCTGGTGGGCAGGAGCTTTGCCCAAGTGGCTGTGAGTGTGTCGTGGTGGGGACAGGCTGGTGTTGTCACTGCTGTGGCTAGTGTTCTTGCTGCTGTGGCCAGTGTTCTTGTTGCTGTGGCCAGTGCTCTGGCTGGCTGCTCCCACAGCCACAGCAGCACCTCGGCACACGCAGGGGGACAACTGCCATCTACCCAAGAGGTCGTGCACCAAGGACCCCCCCTTGGGCTCCCCCAGCTCCCACAAGTTCACCTTTTCTGCCAGTCACCACCAAGCAATCCCAAACAAGCTTTTTTTTTTTTTCTGTTTTAGACTAATTGATGGGGGTCGGACTAGATGGCCTTTGGAGGTCCCTTCTGGCCTGGGCAATTCTATGATCCTATGAGTCTATGATTCATCAGTCACAAACTTAACCCTGTCGATGCCCTTCCTTAGCCCTGGGCCCTCTCATACCCTGCCCCCAAAGGAAAAAGGGCTGTTAACATCTGGCCATGGTGCCCTGCTGGGATGGGACAGCTTTGGGACCAAGCTGTTTGGGAAGCAGCTGCCGCCGGGTCGGAGGTGGAGCGGTGGATGGTTTGCTGCCTGGTGTTCAGCTCGTGCTGGTGGGCAGGAGCTTTGCCCAAGTGGCTGTGAGTGTGTTGTGGTGGGGACAGGCTGGTGTTGTCACTGCTGTGGCTAGTGTTCTTGCTGCTGTGGCCAGTGTTCTTGTTGCTGTGGCCAGTGCTCTGGCTGGCTGCTCCCACAGCCACAGCAGCACCTCGGCACACGCAGGGGGACAACTGCCATCTACCCAAGAGGTCGTGCACCAAGGACCCCCCCTTGGGCTCCCCCAGGTCCCCCAAGCTCACCTTTTCTGCCAGTCACCACCAAGCAATCCCAAACAAGCTTTTTTTTTTTTTCTGTTTTAGACTAATTGATGTTTGTGTATGGTGTTGTTTTCGATTTGCAGAGGTTTTTGTTTGCCAAGCTTTTTAGTCACATCACATCTGCTCGGAAAGCCAGGAAATACGAAATCCCTCACTTTAGGCTCAAGAAGGTAGAAAACATTAAGATCTGGTTATCCCTTCGCTCCTACCTGAAGGTGAGTGGTGCTGAGCCAGGGCTGGGTCATTGCAGGGGCTGTGACCGTGTCTCTGGTAAACGCTGTGACTTCCATCGCTGGGCAGCGCTGCCTGAACCCTCAAACAGCTCCAGCCCTTCCTGCTGAGCGTTGAGGTGACAGCCCTGTCCCCAGATCTCACACCCACCTCCCTCTCTGTTTGGCAGCGACGAGGCCCCCAGCGCTCCGTGGACGTCGTCGTATCCTCAGTCTTTTTGCTGGCTCTTTCCATTGCTTTTATATGCTGTGCCCAGGTGAGAGCTTAACTTTGTTTTTTGTTTTTTTTTTTTTTTAAGAAATAGGGGGAAACCACCAAACTACTGAAGGCTTTTCTTTTGCCAGCCTGTAAAATACTTGAACTGGAGCTGTTTGTCTCCAAATATGGAGCGTTTTGCATTTTTTTAAAAGCTTTGTAACATTTAGTTGGTAATAGCTGTTTGTTTGCTGGGTTTTTATAATTATTAGGAAGGTTTCAGGACACAAGCTTTTGTGCCCAAAGAGAAGGACTCTGCCCAAGCAGAGCAACCCAAAGTGCTCACAGGAGGTTTTATTTAAGAGGGCAAATTGCAGTGTCCTCTTTCCTGACTCCTGCTGGAAAGCGGGTCGGTACCTGGGAATGGTGGGATGAGGCTGGAGTGGGCCAAGCACATGTGGAAGAAGAGACATTTTATTGCCTTTAACTGGAAAGAGGGAGGAAAGAAAGAACAAGTGCCATTTGCTAAGCAGAAAAAAAAAAAATCCAAGCAAAAGCCAAGTTAGAGACAAGACCTTCACTTCACCCTCGTTTCACAGATGAGTTTCACGCCCAGGGAAAGGCTGCCAGGAGCTGCAGAGCAGGGACCTCTCTTCAGGAGAGGAGTGAGGGCAGCATTTTGCCCAAGAACAGGCAACTTGTTACTGACACTGCCTCCTCTTTCCCCTAAACAGGTTCTTAAGGGTCACAAAACTTTTCTGAACGCAGCTTACAACTGGGAGTTCCTAATCTGGGAGGCAGCTCTTCTTCTCTTTCTACTGCGTCTGGCATCTCTGGGCTCTGAAACCAACAAGAAATACAGTAATATTTCCATCTTGCTCACGGAGCAGGTATCTCCATTCAGCTTGTTCTCCCCTGGGCTTCAGGGCTTATTTAGAGATGATTATTGCGTTTCATACCAGCTTTAGGAATAAAATTTTAAAATTTAGATATCAGTGCATGTGCTGGACAGAAGGCAATGAAACCCTGTATGAGCTGTCAGCTACTTGGACAGACTCAAACTGTAAAAATTCTAGGTTATTTTTGTCTCTGGGTTAACAAGTTTTAGACATGTCTGTCGGAAAAAGAATGCTGCTAAATTCCTGTCTGTGGCTGCACCACGTCCGTCGGAAAAAGAATGATACTCTTGCTGCTAAATTCCTGTCTGTGGCTGCACCACTTCTTTAGGTGTGACAGACTGCAAAAAACTGTGCTAATTTCCTGTAGACAGAAGTTAGTTTTGGGGACAAGTGCTGGAGTATTTACATCTGGTCTGTAATGTGTCACAGATCAACTTGTACCTGAAGATGGAGAAGAAGCCAAACAAGAAGGAACAGTTGTCTCTCGTGAACAATGTTTTGAAACTCTCTACAAAGCTGCTGAAGGTAAAGCCACGCTCTCGAAAAACATACAATTGCTACATTTTATGGAAGCACTGACTAATGCCAGTGAGAGTGTGTTTGCTCCTCACACTCCTGTGTCTCCAGGATGTACCTTAGTTCTCACTGTGGGAGTGTTTCTGTGCTATCGCCGTGGCATGAGATCAGGCAGTATGAGATGGGTGTGGTTAATTAGTGCTGCAAACACTTGATTAGCAGCAGCTTCTTGGGATAAGAGAGGAGTGGGTGGTACAGACACAGCCCTTCTCCTGCTGCTCGAGTTGCGTTTTCCTTGGGCGGCAGCGCTGCTGGAGCGGGTTGAGAGCAGCAGAGCAGGTATTTGGAACAAAAGCACAGTCTGAGAGGCACAGAGGGTCCAGAGGAGGGCCACGAGGATGATCAGGGGGATGGAGCCCCTCTGCTCCGAGGACAGGCTGAGGGAGCTGGGGTTGTTCAGCCTGGAGAAGAGGAGGCTCCGGGGAGACCTAATAGCAGCCTTCCAGTACCTGAAGGGGCCTACAGGAAGGCTGGGGAGAACCTGTTTAGAAAGGGCTGCAGTGACAGGACGAGGGGCAATGGCTTCAAGCTGGAGGGGAACAGATTTAGACTGGAGATGAGGAGAGGGTTCTTCACTGTGAGGGTGGTGGAGCACTGGAACAGGTTGCCCAGGGAGGTGGTTGAGGCCCCTTCCCTGGAGATATTCAAGGAGAGGCTCGACGAGGCCCTGGGCAACCTGGTCTAGTTGGGGGTGTCCCTGCTGACTGCGGGGGGGTCGGACTAGATGGCCTTTGGAGGTCCCTTCCGGCCTGGGCAATTCTATGATTCTGTGATTCTATGAATGAGACAAATTCTGCAGCCCGTTTTGTCACGCTCTGGTTGTGCAGCTCAAGTCTCCCTGGATGGGAGGCTGCAGATTCAGCAGGGCTGTTCAAAACCCTCTCTGAGCTGGGAGGCCTCAAACAGAGTGGGAATTTCAGTACTTACATGTAAGACAGGATACAGAGGCTGCCAGAGCCAGGATTAAGCTAAAAGTCAGAGGATTAATTGCTTCTGGACAAACACTAATGGACTTTTTTTTCCCCTTTCACTGCAGGAATTAGACACTCCATTTAGGCTGTATGGACTGACCATGAATCCCTTAATCTACAACATAACACGTGTTGTGATACTCTCCGCTGTCTCGGGGGTTATAAGTGATCTCCTGGGGTTCAACATCCGCGTAAGTGTGAGCTCCCACAGGGACACACCTTCTGGGGGCACTTTGGTACCATCACCCAGTTCCTCCCCCCTGAGCAGGAAGGGGCTGGGTTTGACTTGGGCTCCACACGGTAATTGAGGGGATTGAATCTCACCCCTGGGGTCAGTTTTTGGGGGTGGAAGGACAGGGATGACAAATTTCAGTCCCATTTAAAGCTGTTGCTCAGGATCCTGGGTTCTTTTCCCACTGGGCTCCCACTTAAACCAGTGAGCAGAGCGGTCGGGGCAGGTGGGACCGAGTCTCACCTGAAAAAGCCCCATGAATTTCAGCCCCGAACTCACTCTGTGTCTCTTTTCAGTTATGGAAAATCCCTTCTCAGGTCTTCAGTCCCACTTAAAGCTGTTGCTCAGGATCCTGGGTTCTTTTCCCACTGGGCTCCCACTTAAACCAGTGCTCTCTGAGCAGAGCGGTCGGGGCAGGTGGGACCGAGTCTCACCTGAAAAAGCCCCACGAATTTCAGCCCCGAACTCACTTTGTGTCTCTTTTCAGTTATGGAAAATTAAACCATGAAGGGACCAACCCTCAGCACCCGGTGTCTGCACCAGGACAGGCCAGAGAGGATAAAGGACAGTTTGGGCAAAAGGCAGAGGTGCTCTCAAGCTGTGGAAATCTGTGATGGCTATTTCGAAATGGATTTGTAGGTATCCAGAGTTCTCCCTCTGCTTTGCTGCTCTACAGTGCACAGAATAAACTGCTCCAACCCGTGAGGTCACCCCGTGGCTCACACAGCACAGAATTAATGGGGCCAAACGTTCCTGGTGCCGTTGCCCACAGCAGGGACTGTGTGTGGGGCATCCAGCAGGGAAAGCCTCACAGGATCCTCTGCAGGGACACCAGGACAGCCCCAGGTGCCTTGTTTGTGTCAGTTGGACCTTGTGCCCGTGGCAGGTGAGGCGCTGGCCCTGCTGGCTCAGCATCAGCCTTTTCCTGAGGCCTCTGGAGCTGCACTGGAATTTTCCAGTTTGTGCATCCTCCTCCAGAGCTCTGCTCAGCCCGATCCCACCCGGGGGCATTGCTCTGCCTGCGCTGAAGAGGGTTTTCCTTAGAAGCTCAGTGTGTTTGAGGCTTTGCCTCCATCCTGACCCGAGGCAGGACGCAGTGAGATTGGGGCTGTGCAACGGGAATTCTTCCTCCAGGCTGAGAGCTCAGTGACACGAGACTCCTGCGAATAAATGATGGTCATTTTTTTGGAAAGTATTAGTTACCTGAGACCACCCTCACACCACAAACTACACCTGATGCGTTTATCAATGGTGGACTGTTGTGCTGAGCTCATGCCCTGTCACAGCTCAGCTCAGCTGCTTCTCCCCACAGCCAGCCCCCAAAAAGCTGCTGCAGCTCCATGTCGGTGTGATCCCAGGATTGCTCCTGGGCCAGGAACCCCTGGGGAAGAAACTGTCCCCAGAGACAGCTCGGGGGAAGAGACACGGTGAGGATTTCCTCACCCCAAAGTAGATTCCTGTTTAGAAAGGGCAGGAAAGAAACAAGGTGTTTCAAAGAGGTCTGTGAAACTTGGGGGTTTTCCTGAACTGACTCCAGTGTCTTCTATTTATTAGTAATGAAAAAGGCAGAAACTGAGGAACTTTTCAGAGCTTCATTCTTTCACATCAGGGGTCAGATGGCGTAAGAATTTTTGGTAGCAAATTGTTTACAGCTATTTTCTGTATATGGAAAAGTTGTAAGATGTAAAAGGAGATGACAATTTTATATATCAAAATGTACAAATAAACCTACAGTACAAGTATTTCAGCATTAATGACTGTTTCTACACGACTTGATGATTGTTATAACACCTTTGTTGAACATTTGTTACTTGAGCAGGGAGTCAAGGGAAGGTCCAATAATGAATTGTGTTTGTTTTCCAGGAGAGGGTTCTGTTTGTGGGTAAAACCTGGGTCACAGCTTGAGCTGCTTCAAGTATCATCACAGCAGGGAAACCAACAAAGAATCTCTTTCATACAGCGCGGAACCAACAGGCCCAGAACTGGAGTTTCTTTTTAATATCTATATAAAAAATAATGAGCGATTTACAGGTCTCTCTCTCGTCAGAACCTCCGAAGTCTGTATAAAGGTGCTGTACAATATATAAACATTTACACCCAGAACATCCATACATTGCTCCGCGTTCCAAGGCCACGTCGCTAAGTCTGATACAGTAAGTACAGGTACGAGTCCCCTGGAAGGAGAGGTCACACACAGGTAGGACACGAAGTCAAGGTCACATCAACACAGAGAAAAAAAAATATAGAGGGGCAGCTGATGACAGGGAGGTGACTTCAGTGGTGCTAATTAATCTTTGTATTCAACGGCTGAATTCGTTACGTACTCAGTGGTCAGGGACAAGTCAACATAAAACAGAGTCTCTTGTTGAGAACACACGGTGAATATCTACACAGGCTACTTCAGAGTATTAAATATTTTCACAGTCACACTCCAAGAGGGAGCGTTTGCGCGGGTTCTGCTGCGCAGCGAATGGCTGGGGGGTCACCCCACGGCGAGCAGCAGAGCACAGCTCAGGTCTGCTTTAAAGCCCACTTCATTGGTTCAAAGTCTTTGTTTAAAAAGCTGTTTGAGGAGTCACCTGTTCTAAAGAATTCAACTTGGATCTGATTCACTGGGGCTTCATTAAAAACATGAAATGTTTCAAAGCCAAACTGAGATACTCATTCAAACAGCAAATCGTATTAGTCTGAATATTAACACGAGTAAGTAAAGCTTGACCTTTTACACTCCCTTCTGCAAACTGGACCAATGGGCTCCTTTTACCACTTCTTTACAGTCATTAAAACTTAACCTGTCAGGAAAACATCACTAAAACTGAAGGAAAAAAAGCCCTTCACTCACGCAGGCGGCTGTTCTTGGAGCTGGAGGGCTGATGGGTCAGAACGTTCCAGTAACATCCCTCTGTGGAATATGGTTACAGCCCAAACAATAAATCTGAAGCCTCACGTACCCCAAGTATCACCCAATTTACCGCTCCCAGACACGTCACACACACAAAGTAAAACACGGGCGACACCTCACATGGGCAGGAACCGCGTTAAGACGCGGCTGCGGCAGCTGGTTCTGTCCTAAAGGTCAGTTGTTCCCTCTGCAAAGGATGAAAATCCCATTCGTCACCAGCATTAACTAATTAAAGCTGGGAGCTGAGCACACGGCACCGCGGTGAAGCCAAAAACCAACGTGCACTCAGTGGTGTTTGCAGCGAGGGCTCCGGGTGACACGGGGCCACGACGAGACAAGGGACGATGGTATTTAACAGAACCCAGGCTTTTCTCCAGCCAGATGTTTGCAGACAGTTGTTATAAGCAGCCTTATAACATCCTTATGAGTCAAGAAAATAAAGCAATTTTGCTGCGTTCATAAAAAGCAAAATTACAAAACATCATGTCAAATATAATTTTTATCTACACGGTTTTGCATTAGGTATAAAAATTTAAGAAAAGCCATCGATTGGTGCAGTGGCTCATTTGCTGCCCTCGAACGGAGAGAACCAACTCGCCCAACTCCTCCCTGAACCAGCCAGAACACGGGGGGGGCTCCCCCACAGAAACATGCAACGTGCTCTTGAGAAAACACCCCTTTTCCAACAAAAACCGTGTCTTTCCTGTGACGGTGACGTAGGGGAAGGCTGAGGCTGAGGGGGTACAGCAGGTAACTTGGCACAAGAACAGTGAGTCGTGGTCACATTGGCAATACAGGCATTAAATAACTTTGTTCAGAACTCACAGCACGACGGGGAAGCGGCAGCAGCGCGACGGCAGGAGCAGCAGAACAGGCCGGCGAAGGACGGGGGGGGACAGCAGCTCGTGGGAGAGTTTCATTTCAAGCAATCCACAAGGTCCTTCATGCAGCTGAGATAATTTAAGAACAAATCAAATACTTTTCCACCCTCCAACCAGTTTCTGAAAAAAAACCCGACAACTTCGCGAAAAGAACCAATGCTTTTAAATGACCGTTATTAGAAACTCGATTAAAACATGTTCTAAAAAAAGCGTCAGTCAAACCCGTTTTTCAGCCACCCCCGCTGCTGGGGTGACTTTACAGGTGCTCGGTACCCTCCAGGGCCCAGGAGTTATCGGTGTTTTCTTGACCGGAGAACTCTGCTCAGATTTGGAAATTCCATCTTTGGTTTCATGGGGCAGCTCCGCGTGTCGCGCTCCGTGCCGTCTGTCCAGCGCAACAGTCTCCTGTGGCTCCGGCCACCTTTGTCTCTCCAGAGAGAGAAGGGGAATGTTGGAAAGGCTGGAAGTTTTCAACCTGCTGGAGCTCGGCTCCCCAGAGTGAAGCCTCTTCAGTTTTTCGTCTTCAGACGTGTTTCTCCTGGAGTCCCTGAACAGAAGATGATTCTCATCAAACACGGCACGGTGTCGCTCCGGAGACCACCCTTCTGTCTTCCCAGAATTTTTCTGCTTCGTGTCTTTCCCGGTGACTCCTGTTCTACCATTTCCACCTCTCCACTGCTCGATGCTCATCTTATCATCACCAGTTGTTCTATCGTGACACTCCTGTGACCTGCCGACTGTCTCTACGTTTCCTTGCTTAGCGAGATGCTTTTGGGGACTGGCAGATCGTCCTTGACCTCCACCAGCAAACCCCCTTTTGTTCCCACTGTTCATCCCTGATTCTGGGGTTTTACTCTCACTCTTTCTGGAACCGTCAGATTTATGTGAGAAATTGCTGTAGGTTTTTTCAGGATCCCCCTTCCTGGGGCTGTGGAATCCTGCGGGAGGGTGTCCCTCACCAGCCCCTGACTTCTCTGGACCTGCAGATCCGTCTTTTCTGGTCCCTGCTTCCAAACTACCTTTTGTGATTTCAAACCCCGGGCTGGGGGGACATTCCCACCTGTTCTTTGTTCTCTGGGGAGAAGACTGAGGCTTCATCTCAAACTGGGTCTCAGTTAAAGTGCTTTTCTTTTCAGGCACAGTGTTCTTTGCTTGTTCCAGTTTCTCAGACAGCTGAACGCTCGTTAAAGCTTCTCCTGGTGCTGGTAAATAACACGCTTCAGATGGGGCAGCAGAATGTGGAGATGAAGGTAATGGTGACTGTTCTTCATATATTACATTTGACGAAGATGGATTGTAACTATCCCAATCACCTGGAAGTGAACAGGGAGAGATTTGATTAAATGACCACCAAAACCCCACTACGTATTTCAGAAACGTGCACTCTACCGAGGGTCCAGGGTGTTAGAGCAAACCTCCAATTTAAGAACATTATGTATATATTACATATATATTCTCCAAGTCTTATTTAGTCAGTTTTCTATCTTGTGTTGCCTGCAACAACAACCCAGGGAGGTGATTTGGGGAAAAACTTGTGCTTCGACACTGCGATCCCTGTGGGACCGAGGGGTCTCGCGTCAGCCTTAGAGCCCAAACAGCAAAACTGCAGAACAGCCCCCAACCTCGGGGTTTAACACAAGAAACCAAAATGAACCCAAACTGCTACACTACAGGAAAACTGAAAACAGTGAAAAGTTGAGGTTATTCATAGTTTTGCACTTTAATAACAGGAAGAGACGAAACACAAGACATGCAGATTTACCAAGTCTTTAAGGAAAAACCAAGAAAAGCAGTGAAAGCCCTTAATGTTGTTCAGGTTTCACGTAGGGACACAGACTGGAAGGAGCCAAACCTGAAGGAGGAAGAGAAAAAGCCCAGAAGTACATACCAAAATCACAGAGCAAGCAAGATCTCCATCAGAAACGTGATTAACGGCAGGATGAGAAGCACAAACCCCTTCCCCCTGATTATGGGCAGGATGAGAAGCACAAACCCCTTCCCCCCTCCCGGCTCTGATCTGATCCAAGCGGCTTCACCCGCTCTCAGGCCTGACACGGGGCTGGACCCGGGGGGTTCCAGGGGTTCCCTCAGCCCCATCTGTGATTTCTACCTTGGACTGGGGAGGTTTCCCTGAAGGAGAGGCCAGGAGTGATCCATAGAATCACAGAATCATAGAATTGCCCAGGCCGGAAGGGACCTCCGAAGGCCATCTAGTCCGACCCCCCCGCAGTCAGCAGGGACACCCCCAACTAGACCAGGTTGCCCAGGGCCTCGTCGAGCCTCTCCTTGAATATCTCCAGGGAAGGGGCCTCAACCACCTCCCTGGGCAACCTGTTCCAGTGCTCCACCACCCTCACAGTGAAGAACCCTCTCCTCATCTCCAGTCTAAATCTGTTCCCCTCCAGTTTGAAGCCATTGCCCCTCGTCCTGTCACTGCAGGCCTTTCTAAACAGGCTCTCCCCAGCCTTCCTGTAGGCTCCCTTCAGGTACTGGAAGGCTGCTATTAGGTCTCCCCGGAGCCTCCTCTTCTCCAGGCAGCTACAGTGGGGCAGGACAAGCACCACCCGTCGCTGCCAGCTACAGCACAGCCCATGGGGCAGGACAAGCACCACCCGTCGCTGCCGGCGATTCCCCGCGCTGGGAGCTGCAGAAGGAGAACCCGGGGGTGCCCTCATGCTGCCTCCTCCTCCTGCTGCAAACCCTGGGTCTGCAGAGAACCTCGGCAGGAGCCCCCCAGAGCAGGAGGAGCACTGTATTTAACGTGTATTTAACGTGCACCTGATGACAAGGTCATTCAGTGAGAGATGGAGGCAGCAGCCAGGAGCCCAGGGGATGGGACGGAGCAGCAGCGACGGGCTCCTCCCGCATCAAGTGCTGATTCCAGATTGACTGGGCTGCACAGGGGGGGAATGGGGATGTTAAGGGGCATCTTCCAGCTCCCTGGAGCAAAGAAATGCAGGAAGCTCTGAGCAGATTTTATCCCTTGAGCTGCCAGCTGCTGCCTGTAAACGACTGAACACAACAAACTCTCCGGTGTCCAAACTGTGTTTAAAATTTTCAGATGATAAACTCAAATCTGGTCACTATTATAGAAAAGCTCTTCATCAGAAAAGGTGACCCTACAACTCCACAAGTTTGCCATCGGGATTCTGGTGTCAGCACCAAGGGTTTAAGGACTGAAACCTGTGCTTGGAGAGGTGTCCTTTGCTTTAGAGTCCCACCACAGCCCCAGGTCTTGAAGATTTGTTGTTTTGGAGCATTTCCTAAGTCAGACTCAACCCCCTCAGTTCTGTGAGCAGCAGCTGAACCCAGAGCTCAAATCCTGTGAGTATTTGCTTTTCTGTCCTTCCTTTTTTTTTTTTTTTCCCCACAAAGTTGTGTTTTCCTGCAGTAGATGCAGAATTCACACCTTAAACCAACAGAGTCCACCTGGGGAGCAGAGGTGCCTCTCTCCTGCTTTCCCAAGTTTGGGCTTTGAAAAACAAAGCATTCCCTAATTTGGAAGGCTAAAACCAGTGAAGTAAAATATACAAAACAAATATGCAGTAATTTCACACTGTGTAATATTCCTAGGTAATTGCCATGTGTTAATTTTACCAAAAAATATTCCTTATATTTTAAAATAAATAGGAACACCCGCAGATTGTCAGTGAGGGAGCTGGGAACTGTCTCAGTGAAGAAGCTCCAAAGTCTCCTCATCAGACCCCCCTCCGTGGCCCGGGACCCTCGACACAACGTACTGTGATCCGGTATCAAGCCGGTCCCTGGTCTCAGCAGCAGCAACACTTTATTCCCTCCAGCCTGGATCAGCTCAATGGCTCGTGTGTGAGTGATTCCTTGGGTGGGTTCTCCGTTAATTTCAACGATTTGGTCGCCAACCTGAGGAGAAAAGAGCAACTGGGTTAGTTTACCTCTGACACTGTAAACTAATCTTGAATTTAGAAAGAAAAAAAAATTGAGATGGATGCTTCTATCTCCCTCTCATGCTATCATGCACTCAGGAAGGGCAGGAGCAGCACTGCTCTGTGAGGCTGCAGCAGCTCGAGCTCTCCCCCAGGTCTCCTGCTCAGCTGGTCCAGGAGAAGACCCTTACACTCAATTTGGGGCTGATTTACAGGGATGAGACAGACGCAGCCGTGGGGGTGTGCAGAGGGGGGTGTAGGGATGAACCCCGTAGCCCTGGGGCAGTGGCCAAGCCCTGTCACACCAGCCACACAGTGACAGCAGCTCCTGGCTCCCCTCCAGAATTTAGGCTTTGATGGAAGGAAAGGATTTTTTGTTATTCCAGGTAGGAGATCACTACGCAGTTATCAGTACTGAGGTCTCTGAGGCCAATTAGGAACTTAGAGAGATGTGTGGTAGGTAATTAGAGCTCACGTGACCTTTGTGGGCTGCTGGAAGGGGGCTGGAGTGGTGTCCCCCCCCCGAAAAGGTCCCACAGCCCGTGTGGCAGTGCGGGGAGCAGCCAGTGGATGTCACCACCGCATCAAATGAGTCATTAAAGACACCGCCCGGGCTCCGTTAAACGCGGTGTCTCTGCCACCAACCATCACGGTCACGGTCACCGGCTGGTTCCTCATCACCAGGACTGGAGGCTCCATGCCCCAGACCTGCCTCCCGCCACGCTCCGTTGCCACCACTGCCTGAGAAACTCCTCTTCACCCTTCAAAGCATGGCCAGAAAACGGCACCACCTTCCAGCTGAGGTGGAAACGAGGTGGAAACCGGGGGGCTGGAGTGGTGTCCCCCCCCCGAAAAGGTCCCACAGCCCGTGTGGCAGTGCGGGGAGCAGCCAGTGGATGTCACCACCGCATCAAATGAGTCATTAAAGACACCGCCCGGGCTCCGTTAAACGCGGTGTCTCTGCCACCAACCATCACGGTCACGGTCACCGGCTGGTTCCTCATCACCAGGACTGGAGGCTCCATGCCCCAGACCTGCCTCCCGCCACGCTCCGTTGCCACCACTGCCTGAGAAACTCCTCTTCACCCTTCAAAGCATGGCCAGAAAACGGCACCACCTTCCAGCTGAGGTGGAAACGAGGTGGAAACCGAATTGTGAACACCCCCGGGGCTGCCGGGACACCTGGCACGTGGCTGGTGGCCCTGCTCCTTCATGGCCACTGTCTCCAGCCAGCGCCACGCTCCCATGGGACACCACCATGGTGTGGGGACAAGTGGTGATCATGGAGAACCCAACTCACGTGCACTCTCCCGTCCTTGACGGCCGGCCCGTCCTCAGCCAGCCGCAGGATGAAGAGCCCCATGTTGTACTCCTTCCCCCCGCGCAGGCTGAACCCGAACCCTCGGGGGCCCCGCTCCAGCTCCACTGGGAAACAGCCAGGACTCTGGGTGGGAAGTTGGAGAGAAAAAGATGAGCACTAACAGGCAGGTTTGAACATGTTTTTCTGGAAAAATGCTTCACACATTTCTATAGTTTGAGAAACATCCATGATTTAAAGGGAATTCACCACAACCCGTGGGTGAGCAGGGGCAGGGGTTTCATTCTGCGTCTGAACATACACAGCATTTTTCCTTCTAAGTTTCAGGTACTTCAGGTCTTGAAAATCTCCAGAGAAGGGGACTCCACACCCTCCCTGGGCAGCCTGTTCCAGGGCTCTGCCACCCTCACCGTGAAAAAGTTTTTCCTCAAGAGCTTGTCAGATCATGCCACTCAGGGCTGCATCCAGGCGGGTCTTGAAAATCTCCAAAAAAGGGGACTCCACACCCTCCCTGGGCAGCCTGTTCCAGGGCTCTGTCACCCTCACCGTGAAAAAGTTCTTCCTCATATTCAAGTGGAACCTCTTATGTTCCAACTTGTGCCCATTGCCCCTTGTCCTCTCACTGGGAACCACTGAAAAGAGTCTGGTTCCCTCCTCCCTCAGCCCACCCTTGAGACACTTGTAGGCATTGATAAGGTCTCCCCTCAGCCTTCTCTTCTCCAGACTAAAGAGTCCCAGCTCTCTCAGTCTCTCCTCATAAGGGAGATGCTCCAGTCCTTGAATCATCTTTGTAGCCCTACGCTGGACTCTTTCCAGCAGTTCCCTGTCCCTCTTGAACTGGGGAGCCCAGAACTGGACACAGAATTCCAGTTGTGGCCTCACCAGTGCAGAGCAGAGGGGGAGAATGACCTCCCTTGACCTGCTGGCCACACTCTTCCCTACGCAGCCCAGACTTGTGGGATTTCTTTAAGAAACTTTGTCAAAGGGTCTATAGTAGCCCTGTTGCAAGCATTTTCTGTTTCTTTCGCAATTATAATGAGCATTCAAGTATACTAAGGAGATAATCAAATTTAAAACATCAGCAAACCCACGCGTGGGATTTCTTTAAGAAACTTTGTCAAAAGGGTCTATAGTAGCCCTGTTGTGAGCATTTTCTGTTTCTTTCGCAATTATAACGAGTATTCAAGTATACTGAGGAAATAATCAAATTTAAAACATCAGCAAACCCACTCTGGGGAGGTACCTGGGAGTGCCGGCTGCCGACCTCCGAGGCCGTCGGGTGCTTGTGCTCGGGCCAGGAAATCCTGTAGCTGTTGGCGGCTTCTTTTCCAGCCTCCCCCTCCGCAGCTGCCCTGCAGGAGGCAAGGGGACAGGGCTGTCACCTCTGGACTAACCACCCCCCGGGGAGATGGCTCCCACTGGCCCCCCGGGCCTGTAGCCCCCCATACCTGTCGGTGCCGGGGGCGCTGGGCTGGGCCTGGGCCAGCGGCCGGTGCTGTGGAGCCGGGCTCTGCCGGGCCGAGTTGGTTCCTGAGGGAGGACCACGGTGTTCTGTCAAACAAACACAACCCACAGTCAGAGAGAGCTCCCCAGAGAGAGCCACGGGGCCACGGTGACCATCAGCAGCACCTGCGGTCCCCAAGGGAGCTGTGGGCCCCCCCCGGGACCGAGCCGCGCTCACCGCGGATAAAGAGGGTTCTCCAAGGTCTAAGGCCATGCCCAGGAACCCGAGTGCAGTTCATTGGTTCCATGGAATAGGTTCCTAGGGATTTTATTCTTCCCCACACTGCTTTTCCTCAGAAAAACAACACAATTTTAACTGAACCAGAGATGAAGAGCAGGGTTTTAGACGGTCTCTGCAAGGTGATAAAGACCGGAAGAGATCAGGGATGGTCAGATCCATGAGGTTGTCTCAGATAGTCAATATAATACAATTTTCACTGAATTTCACTGAATTTTAGAGTTGGAAGGGACCATAGAGATCATCTAGTCCAACTTCCCTGCTAAAGCAGGATTGCCCAGAGCTTGTCAGAGCATGTTACTCAGGAGCATCCAGGCGGGTCTTGAAAATCTCCAAAGAAGGGGACTCCACAACTTCCACAACAATTTTGTAAGAGCTGAAGAATAAAGTCAATTTGAGAACATACCCCTTTTAAAAGGCAAGAGGAGAAGAAGGATCTGCAGGACAAGGATTCAGAGGTGAAGGCCCCAACGATGGAGGGAAACCGTCATCTCATTTCAGGCACAACTGGAGAGTTTGCTACTGGGCAACCACAGGAAAGGTCACAGACTGGTCCCACCACACTGGAGGGACTGGTCCACTGACAGCTTAACAGAGAGAATTTTAAACTGCTTTGCCTTCTCCCAAAGGCTAAGTAAAAATTAAACTATAATGACATTTTAATAAAATCTTTTAGAATAGCTTATTTTCCCTTCACATAAAACGCAGCGATTGTGCACTTTACAATGAATCCAGTGCAGTTATGAAAAAAACATGTTTCAGGACACAAAATGTCTCCGTCACTTCCCAGCGATGGCCACGGGCTGTGCAAACCCTGCCTCTTAGCTAGAGCCTGAAATGGCAAGAGGTGGCCCAAGATGAACTTAGATGCTGAATTATACACTAATAAACTCCTTCTTACAAGGGTTTTAGAAAACAATCCCGAGCACCCAGCCCAGGGATGTTCCTGCCCTCTCCCCGCTGCACCCCACTGCTGTGCCTCCCAGTTCAGAACAAACCTCAGTAAAATCCACAAAGAGCTTGAGCATTTTAAGGGCAGGAAAACACAATGCACGTTATGAGATGGAATTTCTGGGGTTACAGAGACCTCTCCTGCCCTTCACAGGCCCGCTCGGTGCTACCACCGTGACATGCCCCAGAGAGGATTTTCTCTAGAGACAAAATGTCAACTTTTACTCCTGGTTTATGCTCAGAGTTTTAATTTAGAAGCACAGGCAAGAAAAATGCCATCTGTTTGTACAAACTCCCCAGCCTCTCCCCAGCCCGTGCTCTTCTGTTCCCAGCTCACAGGCGACAGGAGCTGACAGGCTCCTGGTCTGTGAGGAACGTTGGAGGATGTGTTCTGGCATCTGCACTGGGACTGCCCGTACGGATCGCAGCTCGGAGGGAGCCGAAGGGGCACGGGGGGTGTTTTCAGTCTCAGGGGATGATGCTGGAGCTGGTACAGGGGGAGCAGCCCCCAACGAGGGTCTGAGCCCTGTGACACTGAGCAGCTTCTGGAAAATGGGCATTTTCCTCTTTGGTTGCATCCTGCATCTCCCGGTGCTAACCCCAGCCAAGCCCAGATCCTCCCGCAGCCCGCGGCCCCCGCTCACCCCCATCTGCTGCTGCTCAGGGTGCACAAGGACCTGCACACTGGGCACACCAAGGAGAACATGAAGGGTGACACATTCCCATTGCTGGGAAAGAGGTTCTGCTGCTCTGCCTCATTGTCACGACATCCTCCATGTCCGACCCACGACATCCTCCGTGTCTGACCAGCATCTCCCAGTGCTAACCCCGGCCAAGCCCAGATCCCCCCACAGCCTGCAGGGAAATGCCACGGCCCCCGCTCACCCCCTCACCCCCATCTGCTGCTGCTCTGACCCACACCATCCTCCACGTCTGACCCACGACATCCTCCACATCCGACCCACACCACCCTCCACGTCCGACCCACACCAACTCGAGCCCCTCGAAGCCACACGTTTTTTCTGGCCACTGACATCCTCCACGTCTGACCCACGACATCCTCCATGTCTGACCCACACCATCCTCCGTGTCTGACCCACACCATCCTCCACATCTGACCCACACCAACTCAAGCCCCTCGAAGCCACACGTTTTTTCTGGCCACTCCATCTCATTTTATCACCCACTACTGACCTCTTTCCCCCTTCTCTTTGTCGTTTTACTTCTAAGTTTTGGCTCCAAGTCTGTCATTGATTAAGTGAGAAAAGGTAAGTTCCTACACAAGGTCCAGGTAAAGTCATGCATAAATAAGGGACAAAAATGTTATATTCAAAAAGTTTCTTTGGAAAACAAAGCTGATCAAGAGCCCCAGAGAAGCAGATCTAATGCAACCAACTCAGACCTCAGCCCTGGGCAACCGCTTTGAGGAGTGTCCCTTCAAACTGCAATGAATTAGATTTGACAAAAATTAAAATCTCAATAGGAAAATAAGAATTTATAGAAGTGTCTCTGCTTCAAGCACTAATAAAATGGAAAATTAAGTCTTTGAAATTCTGTATTACAGGCTGAGATAGCATGTTAAATATTTGCAATGAATGCAAAATTAGAGAATGATGTCTTGGCTTTATTCACATTCTGGCTTTAAGTATTTATTATTTAAAAGGTGAAGAAAGCCAACTTTCTGGCAAAACAATGATAGCGAGTTTAATTAAACCCACAAGCGGCAACCCAGAAAAGCACAGAGGTAAGCAGGGCTGGAAAACAGCTTTTCTCTTCAAATGATTGGATTTTTCATATTTAGAGTGAACCGTTTGTGCAGGAACAATACCACGCTGAGGGCAGCGTTGCAGGGGGGCTTCTATTAAAGATGCAGTCCCTGAAGCTGGGACTCTGGAGTCACAAACACTCCCTTTGCTGCTCAGGTGACCTGGCTTGGGGGGCTCTGCAGGAGAACCCCAGCCTGGTGTCCACAGTGGGACACGGCCACTGTTCAGAGGACAGTCTGGGCAGACAGAACTTTGCTGCATCCCAGGGATGTGGCACTTGGCAATTTGTGTATTTTAACACAGCAGGAAGGAAAAGGAATGCCCCAATGGAGAGGGTTGGGAAAGGGGGTGTCCCCGTGTCCCTGCCACCCTCCAGCTCCCTGGCTCCACCAGGCAGAGCTGCTCCTGTGGGCTCCCTCCTCTGGGACACAGCTCCCAGCAGAGAGACGGGCACTGTCTGGGGTGACAGCATCATCCTGTGTCGGCTGCAGCTCCCTCAGGAGAGGCTGTTTCTCTTTGGTTGAAGAATGGAAGGTCTGGATGGGACAGGTTTGTGTGGGAGCAGCAGTCGCCACCTCTCACGTGAGAAACCCTGAGAATTTCTCTTACCCTGCATCCTGTGGTTAATACTTATATCTTATTTCTCAGTATAACCACCTCAGCAGCCGTCTCTCTCCGCCCCACCTGCCTTCAGCTCTTCCAGAGCAAACAGCTGAGTTTCACTCTCTCTCCTTGAATTCCCAAACACCTTAAAACACTCCACTTTAAATGAATTAACATCAGAAGTTCCACGTGTCAGACCCAGGCAGCGTGGCAGGGCCTACATCCAGCTGCTGGGTCCCTGCTCCCTCCTTACCTTCCTCGGCCACCACGGTCAGAGTCACCACGTTGCCCGCGTCCTTGATGAGCTGCACGATGCTGTCGTGTGAGAGCTCCACGATGGACTGGCCGTTCACCGCCGAGATGCGGTCGCCCACTTTCAGCTTCCCACACTGGTCAGCCGGGCTCCCCTCTATGACTCGCCCGATCTTGTGAGGAATCACTGGGGAACCAAGAAAAGGGACAGCACCAGGGTGAATATCCGTGGCACATAAGCATCCCCCATCCCCCAGACCCAGAACTGCCCCAGTCACCCCGGAGACCCCTCCTGCTCCGAAGGGTGGCACTGCCACTATGAGAAAAGCCTGTGACAATGAAGAAATCTTTGCTCAGCAGGGAGAATGGACAAGCCAGCCCCTGCCATGGGCCCTGCTGGTGCCTGGGGACAGACCCTTCTCATGGTTTGTTGACCCCAACGTCAGCGCTGCAGATGGCACTCGGCAGCCAGCGAGATGCCATCGCGACGGGGGGAGCCTGCCCAGACCTGGGGCAAGAGAGGGGCTGGTGGAGGTGCCAGCACAGCCCCAGCAGAGCAGATCCCCATCCCACCCCACCCCACCTCACC